>NC_017849.1:1181895-1337455 GCF_000002495.2 Pyricularia oryzae 70-15
AAAACGCTCGGTCTGTCCGTCAGTCTCGGGGTGGTGAGCAGTGGATAGCAGGCTGTCGATTTTCAAACGGGTTGTCAGGTGTTTCCAAAACTTCGACACGAATTGGGTGCCTCTATCCGAAACTATCGTCAGGGGCAACCCGTGTAGTTTCCATACGTGGTGTAGGTACAGGTTGGCGGTGTCCTCGGCATTGCAGGTCCCTTTACAAGGGACGAAGTGTCTCATCTTAGTCAGGCGGTCTACGACCACTAGGATGGCGTCGTGGCCGTTGCTTTGCGGCAAATGTGTGATAAAATCCATCGACAGGTGTTGCCATGAGCGTTCAGGAGTGGGCAGGGGTCGCAGGAGGCCCTGGTGGCCTTCGCGGGACGGGTTAATTCGGCGGCAGGTCTGGCATTTCTTTACCCATAATGATACGTAATGTAGCATTCCGGGCCAGTAATATTCTCGGGACAGCAGGTCGTAGGTTTTTGCTTTGCCGGGGTGACCGGCGACGGGGGAGTCGTGGCAGCGGCGCAGGATCTCGGCTTTCAGATTATTCGAATCGGGTACGTATAGTCTATTGCGGTAATACAAATAGCCGGATCGTTCTTCGCATTCGGCCAATTGCAGCTTGGGGTGGCGGTCGGCGCCTGTCCTCAACGCTTCTAGGGCAGATTGCGTTATCGGGTCGGATTCGTATCCGGCGTCTAGTAGCTCTATCAGGTGTTTTGGCAATAGGGGTTTGTTTTGGCGGATTATGGGTTGTAACCGGGTGGGGCGGGCAGGTAAATTGTGTTCTTTCAGTACGACTTGTGTTTGGTGCTTAAGTCGTTCATCCCCCTCCTCAGGCATATCCTCTGACCTCCTGGTTAGTGCGTCGGGTTTCGCTCCTTGTTTCCCGGGTCGGTAGGTGATACGGAAATTAAATCTTGACAGGAATTCGGCCCATCGGGCTTGTCGGCGGTTGAGCATTTTCGTCGTCGTGAAATATTCCAGGTTGCGGTGGTCCGTAATTACTTGGACCGGGGACGACGTCCCTTCGAGTTCCGGGCGCCATTCTTCAAAACAGCGGATAATGGCTAGCAATTCTTTGTCGTAAATCTCGTAATTGCATTCGGTAGCTGTGTGTTTTTTCGAAAAGAACGCGACGGGGCGGAGTATTCCGTCGTCGCCGTATTGTGACAATATTCCCGCAGAAACATAATCGGAAGCGTCGGTCTCCAGGATCACATCCTTTTCCCAATCGAAGTGCGCCAGTACGGGGGCTTCGGTAAACTTTCTCTTCAGCAGTCGGAAGGCGGTTTCGCAGGCGCTATTCCATTCGAATGCGACGTCTTTCTTGGTCAATCTCGTCAAAGGGGCTACGATCTTTGAGAAATCTCGGATAAAGCGCCGGTAAAAGTTGCCAAACCCCAAAAATGCTTGTACGTCAGTAAGCTTTTTGGGTGTTTGCCAGTCCAGGACAGCGGTGATTTTTTCAGGGTCCATTTTTACGCCTTCGACGCCGACCAGCAGGCCCAGGAACTTGGTTTCCGTCACGAAGAATTCGCACTTCGCGGCGTTGGCGTATAGCCCGGCTTTCCTCAGGGCTTCCAGTACGAGTTTCAAATGTTCTTCGTGTTCTGTTCGGGTGCGGCTATAAATCAAAATGTCGTCCAGGTAGGCTGTACAAAATACGTCTAAGTATTCGCGCAGGGAGTCGTTTATATATCTCTGGAACGTCGCGGGGGCTCCCGTTAGCCCGAAAGGCATGACTAGGCTCTCGTATAAGCCGAATCTCGTGCGGAATGCCGTCAGGTATTCTTCCCCCTTTTTAATCCGAATATTGTTAAAAGCGGAAACGATATCGATTTTCGAGAAGAATTTCATGCCGGCCAGGTTGTTCAGGGTCTCTCGGACTAGCGGCAGCGGGTAACGGTCTTTTACGGTAATGTTATTCAGCGCGCGGTAATCCACGCAAAACCTCAACCCTCCTCCCTGCTTCTTCACGAACAAAACGGGCGAGGCGACGGATGACGAACTGGGTCTGATAAACCCTTTTTTCAACTCTGCGGTCAGCCATTCCTTAAGGGCTATCAGCTCTTCGCGGGACATGGCGTACAGGGGGCCGAACGGCGGCGTTTTTCCTTCTATAAGCGGGATATGGTGGTCGGACGGTCGGTGTGGGGGCAGCTTCTCGGCTTCTTGCGGGGAAAATACGTCCGCGAATTCCCGGATTGTTTCGGGCAGGGTCGGCCCGTTCCTATTTTGGGGGTCGGCGGCTAGGACCTCATCAATCTGTTTCAAGGTTACGGCGTACAGTCGGCAGGATCGGCGGCGGGCGTACATGCTCGCGGCTTGCAGGGAGATAGGGGCGATATCCATTTCGCGGAGGGACGGCGGTCGGTCAGCCTGGTACTGGGGGCGGCTTTTTTTTGGTACGGCGTGTAAAGCTTTAACCTTCTCCGGTTTGTCGGGCATATTGCAGTGTCGGCGGCAATAGTCGCTGTCAAACGTAATAACGTGTGACGCGAATCCAATCGTTGGATCGTGCTGCTTTAGCCAAGGCATTCCTAGCACAATGGGGTAGTGGGCTAGCTGTGTGACGAAGAACAGCGCGTTTTTCTGGATGTGGTCCTTGATTCTCAATTGTCCTCGGACATAATGGGTGCACTTCCCACTTTCGGCGGTCCTTCCGTCGAATACTTCGATGTCGAATGGGTTTCGCAGCGGATACATTTGTAGTTGGCGTTCTTCGGCCCATCCTTGGTCGAGGAAGCATTTTCCTTCCGCACCGCAATCGGTGAGGGCATAGGTTGGGAGGTTTTGGCCCCCCACTGTCAGTTCGGCAGGCAGGATCATCAGGTCGGATCGTTGGTTATATTCCTCTTCAACGGGGAACCCGTGAACGGCGGCGGCAGAGATGCGGATCGCCGGCGGTCTATGCGCGGCCTTGGCGGCCTGGGGGCGACTTATCCCAGGCGGGCTCCGTTTTTCGAACTTCGGCTGCTGGAGCGGCTGGCGTCCGAGCCGCGGCGGGGGTTTTTAGGGAGTTTGGTTTGTATTTGGCGCGGGGACCTGGACCTGGACCTGGATCGTTCGATTCCGGCCTGGTGCAGCCGCGTGCGGCGGGTATCCGGTTCCGGGCATTTGGCAACGAAATGTTCTTGGGATCCACAACGGTAACATAGCATGTTTTCCTTGCGGTTGTGGCGGCGTTGGCTGCTCAGGTCCATAGGGTCGTTAAGCGGGAGCTCCGCGTTTGGCTTGGGGGCGGCCCGCGGTATGTCGGGTTGGGTTCGGGGAGCCGCGCGCGCGGGGGGCGCTGCGGCCCGAGGGGTACGTGTCTGTCTATTTTTATACTGCTGGTGCTGGCGGTAGCGGTTATCCAAGCTTTGCAGGTGTCGGGTAAATTCGTGGTACTGGCGGGATGGGGCGGGGTTGTGGAGGAGCATGTCCTGGAGCTCTTCCGATATTCCCTGGAATAGAAGAGGGGGGAGGGCATCCTCCGGCATTTCTCCTTCCAGAGACAGGCGTTGGAACTCCGACAGATACTCGGCGAAATCTACGTTCCGCTGCTTCAGGGCATATAGTTTGTTTTGTGCGTTTTGGACGTGGTCGGGGTCCCCGAATGCCTCCTCTAGGTATTGGAGGAGATCCGTATAATCTCCGAATTGGGGTGTGCCTCCGACCATTTTGGGCAGGATCAGGTTGTACGCTTTACCGGACAGTCGACCGGCTACATAAATCAGGCGTGATTCGGGGTTGGGGAAGCGGTCTTTGTTTGAGGTCATTTTCCCCCGGATTTGGGTGGCGAAGCGGCGGAGGTCGGAGCGGGCGCCCGTAAATTTATCGGGGTCTGGAAGTCGTTCAGAAAGGCGGGCGGAGGCGGGATGTTCGGAAGCAGGCGGCGGAGTCGTTCCCATAGGAGTAACCATAAGGGGTTCAACAGGCGTGTTGGTAGTTGGGGCGGGGGTGGTTATGTGTACCGTGGGTAGCGTTACGGTCCGAACTTCCTTCAGTTCGGACCGTGTTTTCTCTAATTCGGCGAAAGCGGCATCCCGGGAGGTTATGGCGGAGGCCTTTTCCATGGCCATGGCCAGAATGTCGGCCTGCGCCTTGTCGCGGACACGGTCCGTTTCGGCGCGGGCGCGTTGGGTCTCGGCTTCCTGCATTTCTAGGCAGGAGTTCAGGCGGACGTTGCTATCGTGCAATAGTTGCAGCTTTTGGTAGGAATCGGAGATGTAAGACACCCATTGTTCAGGGTGTCCTTGTAGGTGTTCGATCAGTTCCTCGGTCGAATCGGTTAAGATCGGGGGTTGCAGTGACGCAGGCATCGCGGGCACCTAATGAAGGAGCTACGTAATGTCACGGGCAGGCAGGGCGGACAGGTAGGTGCGGGCGATCAGGTAACAGGACAGAGTATATTGGCTATCTAGTCTTCCAGGCACAGGGTAGCAGGTGGTTGTTGACGAAGACGTAGCTCGAGGAGCTACATATCGGAGACTGCAGAGATTTCGCGTAGATATACGCGCGCGAGGCGCTCGGCCCTCGCGCCTTCACGTGACAGGGGTCATGACTAAGCGACAGCCCAGTGGCTGTCCTTCAGGTCTGTGACACCATGGCCAGAATGTCGGCCTGCGCCTTGTCGCGGACACGGTCCGTTTCGGCGCGGGCGCCTTGGGTCTCGGCGCGGGCGCGTTGGGTCTCGGCTTCCTGCATTTCTAGGCAGGAGTTCAGGCGGACGTTGCTATCGTGCAATAGTTGCAGCTTTTGGTAGGAATCGGAGATGTAAGACACCCATTGTTCAGGGTGTCCTTGTAGGTGTTCGATCAGTTCCTCGGTCGAATCGGTTAAGATCGGGGGTTGCAGTGACGCAGGCATCGCGGGCACCTAATGAAGGAGCTACGTAATGTCACGGGCAGGCAGGGCGGACAGGTAGGTGCGGGCGATCAGGTAACAGGACAGAGTATATTGGCTATCTAGTCTTCCAGGCACAGGGTAGCAGGTGGTTGTTGACGAAGACGTAGCTCGAGGAGCTACATATCGGAGACTGCAGAGATTTCGCGTAGATATACGCGCGCGAGGCGCTCGGCCCTCGCGCCTTCACGTAACAGGGGTCATGACTAAGCGACAGCCCAGTGGCTGTCCTTCAGGTCTGTGACATAAAATAACGTTAATATTGGTTCGGAAAACCTGGAATTCTTTTTGGAATTGGGTTGCGCGGAACGTTTGTTCGTAAAATTTCTGGTTGGTTTTAACAACCTATTTGCGGAACTGGTCTTCCTCGTTTTTGCTATCGTTATCGTTTTTGGGCCGAACAGGGGCTTTTTGGGCCGCCTTACTGTTCGTAACCGGGGTATTGGGGGTATTATTTTTGGACGTTTGGGAAAATATATTGTCGGATATTGCTCGGTATATTTTAAAATAAAATATTAAATAGGAGCAATTAAAATATTACGATTAAGGTATCGGGGTAATTTATTTTTAAGGTAAAATATAGTGGGTTAAAACAATTAAACGTTTAATTGGGTAATTGGGGTTTTTAATAATTGGGGGTAAAATTATAATTGTTTTTAAATAAATATTAAAATTAATTAAAATTTAATTACTGTTAAATAATCCTAAAATCGAATTTATTTATATAATAATAAACGTGCCTTATATAAACTATATTCCGAATGTAATTTTTCCTAATTTGTCACAAATCGCAAAAATTATTTCCCTTAATCTGTTGTAATTCTTCAATAATTATTGAAATCACTTTTTTGGCAATTACGTGAAGTTACGTAATTCCTTCTTATATAATCCTTTTTCTGCCGGTCGGTGATTTCTCTGGGCGGGTGTCGTCAGGAGGGGTGTGACCCCACCTGGCCTCCCTGGTACCGGCCCAACTGTCTGGTCGTAACAAAACTCGCCTGAGAACCTGACCATTTTGTCCAAAGGTTCGTGTTCAAATTATGAGAAAATAGTGGAAATTCTCGTTATCGGCTCTCGAGAACAAACTGCAAAGAGCCAATGTTGAAACTGTCGTTGAGATTAAATCTTACTAGCAAGCACTAACATGCCGCGGACTTTGTGCTGGCTTTATACTAACCTGCTACACAGTACTGGATTAAGTTTTCTTTTCCGGTGGCCTACAATCATGAATTTGACAATCACTTGAGGGTTCTATTTTAGGTGTATTATGAGTGACCAGGAGTCAGGCATACGCCGTCCGGAATAGCCGATGGGGACGTGAACAACATTGCATGAGACTTTTCGGACAGGAACATGGCTACATAAAAGCAGGCCTGCGAGGGTAAAGGAAAAAGAATTTCACAAAGCATTGGCTTACCTGAGTGGAATTTAATCTAATGCATAGTATAGTAATTACCTGTTGTTATAAGTGTGCAAAGTTTATTTACTGTGCGTCGGTGTTGTGAGCGGAGTTTGGGTGGTCATGTGACCTGAATGGAAAGTTTTTTTTTTTTTTTTTTTTTTTTGGCATAGACTAGACTATAACCCCAGAATTAATATGAATTTCATGCCTACCGATGGCGTGCCATGTGCCTCTAAAGCCAATATAGTAGCGTTGGCTTCGTTTACGTAGGGTTTCCGGTACACAAAACGCATGGGCTTTTAGGTGCAAAAACACGGTAGATCGATGCATTGAAAAATTGCACAAAAAAATACTCCAGTAACACGTAGGCCCCCCATAGCTTGCACACGCATGAAATGCATATTCATTCAGGGGGGCGGGGTAGTTTATATGTGTAGGCAAATGGCCATTTTATCAGGCTTTAATGGCATAGGATTTTATATATCCTGTTCTTCTACAATTTACCAGTAGAGGACAGGTCGAGTGATTAATGGGGCGAGTCGGTGCCTAACGCGACGACAAATGGAAAAGGGCTTGGCCGATTATAATGTATCCGTACTACAACACTCAACACGTGCTGTATCTTCCAGTCCAGAATTCTTGGCGAGTCCACCATAGAGCTGGACCACCCGATGACCTCTGCAAGATAACCCGCATCATAAGCAAGCTGATACGTTGCCGGATTGAGGGTGAATTTGTTCTCCAAGAATCCTGACCGATGTCGAGTTTGGGGTTGTGGTGAGATTCAATGAAAGGTCAATGTTCTCGGTTCTAGTTCTAGTTCTAGACCATCTTGGCTAGTGGGGAAAACCAAGGCGGGTCCTGCATGTTCCAAGCCCCCGCCAAGCTGCTCTCGGTCGCTCTATTTGGTTCTTGAAGACAAGCAATCGGTGGTGGAAAAACCAAGAACGACGACCCTCCCCCCTCCGTCCTCGTCAAAGCTTGGCTGTTCCTCTTGGCTTCTCCGATCGTCTCGCGTTTTCCAACTACATTCGTACTTGGCTTTATTGCGCCTTCGGATTGTCGATGTGTCTGCATTGCACAAAGCACAACGCAGCGCGCGTGGCCTCTTTCTTTTTTTTTTTTATCGTCCAAGATGTTTGCACCTGATATTTTAGACCGGCGAGTGGTTGGTTGCATTAGACACGAATGTCAAATGGGACTTCGAAGACCAGCAAGGCGACCTTTTTAAGCATCTCTAGGCCTCTGCTATGGAAACTGATTGGAGCCCACTCGACGCAACATCCCCCGGTGGCGACGAAACACCCGGGTACCCATCATTTTCTGCTTCTTCGGGGCAGCTGAGATGGATACTGCCTACCTTACCTTGCCTAAGAGTAGATACCTTTCCTTATTAATCGCCATTGCAACCCAAGAAGGATTGGGAAGGATGGTCATTACTGGAAAGTTTTCTTCTCTCGGCCTAGACTAGACCCACTACCTTACCCCAAATATTCCCCATTCTCCAGAGCGAAGAATCGCGCCCCATAATGACCGACAAGAGCTGTCAATCGCATGGCTCAGCTAGTAAGCTGCCATCATGACCACGGGTTCCATGTTCTGTTTCTCACGCAGATCCATCATTCAGGTTCGCGTAGGATAAGTCTTGGTTGATGAACTTGATGTGAGTAGCTTGGATACCAACCGGTGGTAACCATTGACTTTTGTTTGACCGTCTACCTTACCTATCTAGGTACCTACCTAGCTAAGGTATCTATCTATGTACCTCAGGTTTTTGTACTTATTCTAGCCCACCCACATGGCAGTCTTATCTATACCCAATACCGACGATGAAGATGCAAAAAAAATCGCAATAGCCAAGCAAGATCTAGAAAGTACAAAATATGGCAGGCTGCAGAAGGATGGAATGCCCAACAGCCCATATCATGAACCCATGCCATCCCATGTCCGGGTGTGCTACCCAAATGCGACATGGTTCGCAGCGCAGAAGGCCATTCAGCCCTTCCGGATCCCAATGCACTCAGATTCTAGCTCATCCGTCCCTATCTATTGGTAAGTTTTATCCAATCATCACACAGAGCAGATTCCCCCGCCTTCGAGATGTGCACCACGAACCCTTGCGCTCGGTGACCATCCTGGGAAATATTCCACTCGACTACTTTCCGGTGCGACCAACAAAACCCTGGACGAGCTCGTTCATTCGACCTTCCCGACTGGTCCTGGTGCAGCCGGGTCGCTTTGCCTCCCAGTCCAACTCGCCAAGTTTCCCCCCCTTGATACTAAAGAGCCGCTGGCGGCCACCTTTGGGTATTCTTCCTCCGCTCCGTCATGTTGTGCTCCCTTCCTCGTCCTCCACCCTCTCTACTCGCGCTCTCTGCTCGAAAAAAAAGTAAAGACCGCGTTTGGCTAGCGCAAGCGCCTTTGGGGAATCCTGCGACAAAAAACGGGACAGCATCTTCATCCAATCTACTCCCAAGGTGCACAGGCACTTCACCCAGACACGATGAAGAACCCCTTTGCCACCTTTGGCGATGAGAAGCACCCGCACTCCCCGGCCGAGGCGGACTCTCCGATCGAGGCGGTCGGTAGCAACGGCGAGCCTGGCGTGGTCGACGCCGAGCACGATGATCTTCATCGTGGAATGAAGCCGCGGCAGTTGAGTACGTCCCAAGTCTAGTCCCTCTGTACGAGGTGAAACACGCCTCTGGCTGGACTTGTGTATACGATTAAGAAACTCGGTGCTAACTTTTTTTTTTGCGCTGCAGATATGGTTAGTTTTATACAGGAATCGGGGCTGCTTTTTGGTTTATCACTAACACAGCTACGCATCCATAGATGGCCATTGCTGGCGCCATCGGAACAGGTACGTCATATCCCTTCTTTCTCACTTTATTTTGTTTTCTCCCTGTACTAACGTCTTCCCAAGGTCTCATTCTCGGCTCTGCAACTGCCCTCAAGAACGGTGGTCCCGGCTCCCTGTTGATCGCCTATGTGTTGATGGGCTGGGTTGTGTACGTGGTCATGGTGGCACTCGGCGAGATGGGCACATTCTTGCCGCACAAAAAGTCCTTCTCCGGCTACGCGACCCGCTTCGTCGACCCGGCCGTGGGATATGCCACTGGATGGAACTACTTTCTCAAATACGTCATCGTCCTACCAAACAACCTCACAGCCACGGGTATCCTCATCAGGTATTGGGCTCCCAACATCAACGTGGGAGTTTGGATTACTGTCTTTGGCGTGCTGATCATCGCGTTGAATGTAAGCCAAGGGCTTCCCCATCCCTGCTTCGCCCACGACTCGCCAAGGAGCACGCAAAAGCTAACCGCCCGAACCAATGCCCAAACAGCTCATCCATGTCAAGTTCTTCGGCGAGGCAGAGTTCTGGATGTCTCTGATCAAAGCGCTCGTCATCGTCATGCTCATCCTGTTGTGTCTGATCATTTCCCTCGGCGGCAACCCCAAAGGTACCAGGTCTGGCTTCTACTACTGGCAGGACCCTGGTCCCTTTGCGCAGTACAACGGCATCCCGGGTGATACGGGACGCTTCCTCGGCCTCTGGGCTTCCATGGTTCAGGCTACATTCGCCTACCTCGGCACCGAGCTGGTCGGTGTTGCGTTTGGAGAGACCCCCAACCCCAGGAAGAACGTCCCCAGGGCTGTCCGCCAGACCCTGATGCGTATCATCTTCTTCTACCTCGGAGGTGTCATTGTGCTGGGTATGGCCGTGCCGAGCAACAACGAGAAGCTTCTTGGTGCCACAAGCAAGGGCATCAGCGGATGTAAGTTGGAGCAAACCGGCCCCAGTTTCCACATGAATTCCTTATTTACCCCTTGGGCCTGCATTATTACTCTCTCGTTGGAAGGCTAACCCCGAGTCTCAACTCTCCCCACACAGCCGCTTCTCCATTCGTCGTCGCCGCCGACCTCTCAGGCATTGCCAAGCTGGACCAGGCGGTCAACGGTCTCCTCCTCGTCTTCACCCTCTCGGCCGCCAACTCGGACATCTACCTCGCCGCGCGGTCCATCTGGGCGCTGTCCAAGGACGGGCAGGCCTTCCGCATCTTTGGCAAGACCAACGCTCGCGGGGTGCCCATCCCGGCGGTGGCCCTGTCGTCGGCCTTCATCCTGCTAGGCTACCTGAACGTGTCGACGGACGCGGCCAAGGTGTTTGGCTACTTTGTGTCCATGGTGACGGTCTTTGGCGCGCTCAACTGGGTCGCCGTCCTCGTCAGCTACATCTGCATGGTCAGGGGCATGAAGGCACAGGGGATCCCGCGCAGCGCCCTGCCCTACCGCAACCCGCTGCTGCCCTGGGGCGCCTACATTGCCCTCTTCATCACCGTGCTCATCATCATCTTCAACGGCTTCTCGGCCTTTATCCCCAAGTTCCAGGTCGACAAGTTCATCACCAGCTACATTGGCGTGCCCATCTACATCATCAACGTCATCTTTTGGAAGATCAAGAACAGGACCAAGATGGTCAACCCGCACGAGATGGACTTGGTTACCGACAGGAGGGATTGATTTGTTGCGTTGCAGCTTTTTGGGTCGGTTTCCAGTTGGTGCTGGAGGGATTTAATAGGCAAAGTAGAGCGGTGTTGAGGTGGCGGTTTGGTTTAAGCGACATGTGATTCCCCGTATTCTGCATGGTACATGTTGATGATATATAGCACAGACAGTGTAGCATGTAGCAATACTTTTGATGTTTCTCACTTTTCCGTCGTGTACTGCTCCAATTGAGTGAGTGTCGCTCACTAATCCCGTTGGCAGTTTTTATGTACAAAACTTTCCTTTTTGCCATTTTACACTTTACACTCAGAGAAGACTGCTCGCAGCCCCTTGGCTCCAAGCACAAACCCCCTTCACTAACAAGTCGCCCCCTTTTCTTTTGCAACCTTTTTCTCATCCTTTTTTTTAAACACAAATGCCACCACAGTCCCGCCCACCATTCTCAGGATCGCAATCGTCCCTATTGTCGTCGACGCACATCTTGCCGTCGGCGCACTGGACGTTGGCCAAGCCGCCGCAAAACGTCGGCTCCACGCATATCCCCGGCATGTCGCAGGCCATGCCGCAGCCGCCGGCGTAGGGGTCATCGATGCACACCTGCCCGCGCGCGCAGCTCTTGGGCGTCGGCCGGAAGCCGCCGCAGTCGTCGTAGCTCCGCGTGCGCGTCGGAGCAGGGGTGGGCGGCGGCTGCGACTGCTGCGGCGTGCTGCGCGTCGGCCGCGGCGTCCTGGTGTGGATGGGGGGTTTTGGCCCGTCGTCCGCCGTGGGCTTGGAGACGGCCGGCCGCGTCGGGCTGGATGGCCGCGGGCGCGTCACCGTCGTGGCCACCACGCACCGGCCCGGGCAGTTCTCGCCGCGCGTGGCGGGGCAGGCTGGGTCCATGGCGGAACAGGTGCTGTCCACCGGGCAGGGGGCCATCTTGAAGCCGCAGGGGCGGTCTGCACTGATGGCGCCGGTCTTGGCTGGCTGTGGGAGGTGGGCCAGTGCGGGAACGAGGAGGAGTGCTGTCAGGAGGAGTTTCATCTTGTCCTTTTGGGCTGGGCTTGACTGGCTGGTCAGTTGTTTTTCTTGAGTTTTCTTTTGAGCCGACAATAATGAGTGTACCAGGAACAAGGACTGTGGTGGTTATAGAAGACCAACTAGGTCGTTCATACCTGGGTTGGACGGTCGTGTGGTTTAGTTTCTTATATATACAAGTTGTCGCGTCGCGCTTCTCTCGAACCCCTCAAATGGATGGGCAATTAACACGTCTTTTACATATCGCAAAGAGGCGTGTTGCGTTTCACCGTCATTCCAGCTGACGTCCATGTCGCACAACCCCGTTTACAAAAGTTCGTGCTGGAGAGGTGCCAAGACACCAACGGTACAAGGCAGGCTCGAAAATAGCAGCGGGTCGGTTGGGTTTGGCTTTAACCGTATATTATGGTGGCGTCCCGTGGACTGGAATGTTCAACTTTAGGCGGGCTTGGCCCCCGTCTCCGGGCGTCATTCCTTTAGTTATGCAGATCTCGGAAAATCCGAATTCCCGCCCATTGGGAAAACCCACGGTTCGCGTTTTTTGGTTGTTTGTGTTCTGCCTTTTTGGCTACTGGAAAATGTGGCATTTGTGTTGTCGATCCGAGGGAGCTGAGACGCCCGGTCGAGACTGGTCGAGGTCGGGGGGCGCAGTCAGAGGTTATCCAAGGTGCACATGGTCTCCTTCACGTGCACAATAAATATACTGCATCGTTGAAATCGAGTGTCCAGACCTCTCCTGGCCGAAGGGAAATGGCCACCGAGGGAGACATCGTCAAGCGACCATTGCAGATGGAACGAACTTTGAGTGTCCCCGGAGCATCGCCCGAGCTCTGTTTGCTCAGCTTTCCTCAGCTCTCGAATTCATGGTGCCACCGTGTTACAATCCCGTCTCTTTTATTTAGTGAATAATGTGGTCAAGAGGGTACCTCGAGATTATACCTCGTTAAGCATCCTCAGCGAGCTTTGTCTGCCTTTTGTTCTACATCGTCTCGATATAGCAAGCCCAAAATGGAAATTTTTAACTTCTTCCAGGGCCTTGGTCGAGTAAGGTGATCAGTAGCAAGAGCTGTCGCACCGGGTCGGTGGTACAAGCTAGACACTAGACCCATGTTTTGGCAAAGCCATCGCCCTAAAGAACTGTGTAGACCGGGCACAAACGCTGAGGCTTTCCAAAATGACCGATCGGTTATTAGTGTCGCTGCCCCAGGCTTGTATTTGGACAAATCTAGCCAGGCTGGGCTTGCCGGCCGCCTGCGTCATCGAAAGGTCCATTGAGATCCTCGTGATGATTTTTGAAGTGTCGTATTCTTGTATGGAGGCCGCACTTACTCGGGCTAGGATTCTAGTGTTATGTTTTGGGGCAGAATCATTGAACTTGATGGTTGTTGCATGTCCAAGGGCCCGTGGGAAGTTGGTAAGTCAGACCAACTTATGCTATAGCCATCAGAATGACTGTGAGTACAACCTTGAAATGACAGCATGTGTTTTCTCACGTCATGCGCTTGACTGGGTATTGGATTATACCTGTTTACATTCGGCTGACACGAGAAACAGAAGCTGCACGAAAACATTATTACCTACAATTGCGGAGTAAAAAACACTACCAACGTAGTTGGTCTCTGTCAGGATGCTCGACTACTAGCTAGCCTGGAGATCTTCTGCAGGTACTGCAAAGCTGCTAGCAAAGCTAGGGGGCGCGACAAGATCTTACCTCAATCGCAGCCCCCAAACTCAATGCAATCCGTTCAATTCGCTGGCTGACGAGATCGTAACGACGAGGGTGCTTCCCTCAATCCCCAGGTAAACATCCTTTGCCTGGCTCGCTCTCTGGATAATTGTCAATCCTCACCTCGGCAACATCTGCCGAGCCCAGAGTGTTGGGTGAGCAGTGGTAAATCAGGTCGAATCTGAGAGAATTGCAGTGATCTTGCTGCTTACAACTTGCACGGCGACAAAATGTTTCAGAGGCCAGCGAAACACAGCCCAGAGTGAAAGTAAGAGGGCAAAGGTAGGTGCCATCAGGGGAATTAATGTTGACAAGCTGACACCAAATCATGAACAAGTCTTGCGACATCAAGAGGCTTAAATACTTTTCCTTTGCGTCATACGATGCTTCCAGTTCCTTTCCAATTTTGTTTGACGCAGAAAGAACAATCACACCTATCATATCTCCCTATCAAAACCCCTTTACACTGATCATCGTTCTACAGGATCTCATCGCCCACTCATTCACAATGCGTCTCACAACTGCTTTCCCTTAGCATCTGTAAGTCTTTCTTCTTCTTTATGCCACTCTCGACGGACTTGACAATGCAACGACAGTGACAAGATAACTGGAGCCCAGGATGCTCCTCTCAGTGGGCTTGGCAGCGCAAAGAACGGAGCCAAAGAGGCAGTGTTCAACGCGGGTGCCGTAATAACCAACAAGGCGTCTGAAATCAAGACGGGCCTGGGTGCCGGGACTCAGATGATCGGGACCGCACTTGGGAGTTCTTCAGCCACCCAGCCAGCCGAGGGCCTGTTCAAGCGCGACCAAGGTAAGTTTGTTGCTCGTTGCCGGCAAGACTGATTTTACGATTTTGTTTTTCTGGGAAGATATTTCGCTGGTAGGCTTTTCGGACTGGGGAAGGGCAAGAAAGATGTTGCAGTTTGGGGATTGTTCATCATGTTCGCGTGTTATCAATTTGGTGTTGTTTCGTTGCTGTTTAGATAATCAATTTCTTCGATGTTGTGACGTTTTATTGACTGAAAGAAAAGCACTAAAAGGTTACAAAATGCAGAAAATGCACAAAATGCAAGCCGTTTTAATCCTCGTAAGCAGTTGGGATCGTACAGCGTGTAAATCCATCAGCAACAAGCGATAATCGGCCGAATCCATTGCTTGGCCCAGGGCTGTAGAAGGGAATGTTTCTCGGTCGAGGAATTGGGTCCAGAATAGAACTAGAATTCCATGCTGACTCCTCGCTCGGCGACAAGCGCGACGAACATCGGGTCCGGCTGTTACTACAGCCAGGCAGTCAGGTACGAACAAGACCCTGGCCGGATTTTCGCTGAGGCCCGACTTTGGGCCTGCCTTACCTGCGCCAAGGCTAGGTCTGACGATTTGGCGATTGGCCCCGCTGTAGCTCAGCACCTAAAATCTCCCCATCCCTGGCTTGCCTGGTTCTGGCTGTGCAGACCGACGCTCCTGTGCCCCTCAGCGTTTGTAGTAATCTTCAATGTCGTGCCCCCTTGCTGCGTGATGGAATTGCAGTAAACAACCAGGAACATGGGTTGACAATAGAAACCGTGAGTCTTGTTCTGTTTAAACATTTGTTTGTATATTGTGCTGGGTGGTTTATAAGAAGAGTGCCGATTTTCCGCTGGTGAATGATTGTTTTCTTCATCAGCTCAACATCAGAGCGATTCAGCGGGATAGCCTACACTTGCCATAAAACCGGAGCATTCAAGTCTCCATCTTCCTGTCCAGATTCCATTGTCGTTGAACTTTACCACTTCCTCTTAAGCAACACGGCGAAGCATCCAGTATGCATTTCCCGGCCAGCCTCGCCTGTCTTGCCCTTTTGCACCAAGCGGTCGGGGTTCCTGTTCCCGTATTGGCACCAACTGGGGGCATTCCGCCTGCGGCCCCTCCAGCCGCAAACATGAACGGCCCGAGTGTGATTTCTGATGTGAGTCAAGCATTCTGTTTTCCAAGAGAACAAGAACAGAATAAACGAGTTGGGTAAAGGGGTAGTATAACCATGATGGCGTTAGTGCTAATACAATAGCTTCAATTTCAGGTTCCTCCTCCCATTCCGGTTCAGGGTCAAATAAAGTCTTCCAACGGCTTGCCCACAGCCCCGAATCCCAATGCTGTGGCGACAACCGGGAAGTCCAATGCTTTAGCGACAGCTCCGAAGCCCAATATCGGGCCAACGGCCCCGAATCCCAATGTGATGGGCGTGAACCCCGGGCTAACTCCGGGAATGGGCGACGATGAGTACGGTGATGATGAGTACGGCGACGACGACCTCGACCCGGGATATGATGATCCGATGAACCCATCGAATGGGCTGCCGACTGGTGGTAGTTCAGGGCCCAAACTTCCCGACTATGGCAACACTCAACTTGCAGGACCAACAGGAACAAAGCCACCCGTCGGTTTGACAGATCCGTTGAATAACCCGAGACTTCCTACGGGATCTACAGGATCTACAGGGCCAACAGGGCTGGGGCCGAAAGGATCAACAGCAGCAACAGCAGCAACAGGATCAACAGCGCCAACAGCACCAACAGCACCAACAGGAACAAAGCCACTGGTTGGGTTGGCAGATCCGTTGGAATACCCTCAAGTTCCAAAAGGACAGGTGCGGGGTCCCTGGGAGCACTGATATAAATCGTTCGTGGTTACAAGAAGACTTGGCCCCTTGGATTAGTTACATGGAGCAGGGTAGAGGTGATTTCACGATATGATGCACAAGGATATTCGATGTGAATGCGCACAAAGGGTTTGGGTTGTTGGCGTGATGTCCTTTTTTTCGTTGGGGTAAAGCGAGGAGTCATGGGGCAAGAGATTTAAATTGAACTTGGAATTTTGAATTTATTTGGACATTTCGATTTTCGCCCGAATCCACACGGTCCGGTATGACAAGTGGTGAAAAAAAGAAGGAATTACTAGGGTGCAAGAGGTGCTACGGCACCATATAAATTGAATTTGGGTCTCGCGACGCAGTGCCGCGAGCCCTATGATGGGTTGGGTGACACATTCGAGGAGGGGAAGTTCGTCCCGATCTCACCTCGGACCGCACCGCCGAGGATCAGCACGAAAAGCACGTGACATCAATTTAACGTACTATCTAGACTAGAGTTAGCGCCTTGTTGTCGCTGCGACAGTACTTCGTACAGGCACATCCCAAAACATGTTCATGCGGGAGATCCCCGCCGAAAACCCCGTCGGCGCGCATGGTAAGGCCGCCCCATTTTCCTTGTAGCCTTTATGCTTTGCATCTTGCATCGAGTTTTAACTTTAACCATTCATCGTGGCAAAACTCATGGTGAAGAGTGGCTGGCCTCTTGCGTTTTGCAGCCACGAATTCTGCCATCTTTCTTTCCCTTATTTATTGCGCAATCTTGAGACATTCTCAGCCTTGGACTATTTTATTCTTCCGACCTAGACCACCACTAATTACTGGCTTACTGGACGATGGAATCGCGCTGTCTACAAAATGCTTCCAATGATAAGGAGGCTTTTCCGCACCAGCGCGAACGACGATGACGCTAAAAATAACGTCGCAATAACATCAGACGCGCAACGCGACAGGCGCGCCATTCATGAATCCATATTCAAGAGTGGTCTCCTCCCGCCCGGGGTGCCTCCTCCGAAGCAGGAGAGGCGTCGCATTGACGGGTACGGGCAAGCCAGCGAAAACATTATCACCAACGTGTTCGTCCCAATCCTGGCCGCTCCTGGGGTCGGCGTACGGTCGTTTGTGAATAAGGTAGGCAGTCGCAGAATCTCAGGCAGTATCGTTCGCCTTTATACCTTGAAATGGGCCCTTTACTCACTCCCTGAAACAGTCTCGATACGGCCATATGGATTGGGGAATTCTCTCGGCCGAGTTTGCTGTTGGCCCCCCGGAATATCTTTGCGACGGGAATGTTTATTCCATCGGTTTAGCCAAGCTGCCGCTGCCTCATTTGCTCAAGAGCGGCTTCGCGGTCGATTCCCAGCACATGGGCGTGGTTCTTGCGTTCGCGCTCGATGACGCGTCCTCTCTCGATGAGGCCAAGGAGCTGTACAGGCGGCTTACTCAATCTTTCAAATTGAAGTCACCTGGGAAATCGCCTCTCCCTTTCCCCGCAATGCTGCTTGGGATGAAGTCGGATCTTGATTCGGCAGAATCACTTGGCGGATATTCGAGTGACCGAGTTTCTACGCATTTGAAATCGACAAATGCGCACCCCGAGACTCAAGAAGCATCCCCAGAAGCCGACAGCCTATTCCCAGATACGGACCAAGGACCAAAAGCTTTAGCAAAAGAATTCGCAAAGCAAAATGGGCTTATTTACGAAGAATGCTCAGCCAAGACCGGGTACGGAATGTTGACGGCAACTGCTGCGCTGGTGCAGGAAATTGAGGCGATGGCGAAGGCGGACCCAAACCCCGAGGACACATTGGAAGCCATGCGCGATGTATGGATCCCGACTGTTTCGAAGATCATGGACCACCGAGAGGCCAAAAATTTGGCCTTGCCAGACCGCGCAGTATTGTCTCCGAGGAACACCTAAGGTGCTGGCAGCTGGCAGCGTTGGATACACTGAACATAGCCGCAGGAGCTGCCTTGGGTAGGTCTCTATTATTCTGGGAAGTTTGCATGAGATTGGGGTTTCTTTACGCAGGGCAGGATACCACAGGACTGGCGGGGGCTTTATAAGTATTTATTAATTGTCATTCATGTACGTCTGAGCATAAGGTACGGTAATCATCATGGGTGGAAGTGTGGATTCGTGGTAGGCTGATAGTTAGGCCCGGGACTTGGATAGGATAATGAATCAGCATTGCCTGGGCACCAAGATTGTGACGAAAATACCCGGAAACAAAGCAAGCACATTTCGAACATTAAAGCAAAAAATAGACATCTGTGGGATGGTTGGTATAAGGCCTCAACAAGTTGAATTATCTTGTGACTCTTACTGATGAGAATTTGTGTGGATCTCCTCCTTTTAGTTTGTGCTATAATTATGCGCCTCCCAAAAGGCGGCACATAACTGGCTGTTAAGTGGTTGGGTTGGGCAATGGTTGGGCACATGCCACTTTGAACACATGGCCGGGGGAGCTTAGGCCAAATGCCCATGATAAAAGACCCTGATGCGGCTATTCAAATTGAAAGCGGGCTGGTAATATGATGATTTGGCGTTTGTATGGCTTCCCTCCCGCGAGATTGACGCGATTTGAGTTACTGCTTTTGCTTCGCTGGTCCATTTTGCGTGTTCCTGCAGCGGGTAGAAGCCGAGAAGCAATCACAGCGAATGGCTCTTGGCCAAGGGTGCAGTCAAATGGTTGTGGAGCGCACGGTTGCCCATAGTAGCAACGCTAGACTAAATGTGGCTTAGCGCCCCACTTTCTGAGGAGAGACATGCGCAAACCAGTTGCTGGAACGTCAACAACAGAAATCGAGGAAACGGCGACCGCATTCACAGACAGTTTGTCTTGTCGACATCCCCCGTGGCCAGCAAGCGACCCGGACGACAAACGCCAGATTCGACAGCCCAATACGCCGGGCTCTGGCTTTGACAAGGTAAGAAAAGGTAAGATTTGCAACTCGCGGCCGAGCGAAGTTGCACGCAGCACGACCATTCCGCGCGACCAAAGGAGGCTGGTAAATTCGAGACGAACGAACTCCTTTTTCTCGAGGTGCCAAAATCCAACCCCCAATTTCCAGACGGAACGACCAAGTCGCAGGCTGGCGGGACGCCACAAAATAGAGCCCAAAGAACCGCGCAAGTCACCGCTCATTACGACAATCACGACTGTTACGACAATTGAAACGACTCTTTTCGATTCTTTGTTTCCAACATTTTTTTCTCCTTCTGAAGTTTCGATTAAAGTCGACCGCCATCGCATTCGACGTTGGGAAACCGGGCGAGCAGCTGGCCCCTCATTTTCCAAACAGGTCCAGCCACAACCACAAGTTTGAATCACATGCAACAACCCTTACAGCGGTGCCAAACTGATCCGATCACCGACGACGACAACCACCAAAATGGCGGAGCCACCGTCCTCGCCGCCTTCGGCCGATGCCACCGCCGAGGATGCGCTGGCATGGTACAAGTCGCAGTATGAGCAGTTGGAGCTGGAGATGCAAGAGTTCCAGGAGTCGAGTAAATTGCTAGAGAGCGAACTCGAAAACGAGCTGAGTGCTGCCGACAAGCGGGAGCGGGAACACAAGGAGAAGGTTGAGATGCTGGGTTACCAGGTCGATGAGTGGAAGGTTAGTCTGCTTGGTGGTTTCGGCGCATTACCACGGCCCTTCTTGACTCTGTTGCACCTGCAAATTGGCGGTGTCAAAGCGGCATTGAACATATTGGGCTGACACTCTTTACTGCAGACCAAGTACAGGGAAGCAAAATCTGAGGCCAACGCCGCCCAGAACACACTCGAGAAGGAGGTCACATCTTTACGGGATACGAACAGGTCTCTGCAGCTGAAGCTGCGCGATATCGAAGTCGCCAACGATGATTATGCCCGCCAAGCCCGCAACACAACCTCGTCTCTGGATGATCTCGAATCCAAGTATAATGTTGCCATCGAGAGGGGCGTCCTGTTGGAGGAGGAAATAAAGATTGGTGAACAGGAAAGAGAGACGCTGCGTATTGAGTGTCAACGGCTGAAGGATGAACTTTCCGACCTCAAGATCGAGGTGGATATCCTGCAGGGGAAGCTCAAAGACCAAGACTTGCGACACCTTTCCGCACTTTCCACAGAAATGTCGGTTCCCGACTCACCCTCATACGACCACTCCCCCAGCTCAACAGCCAGCTCGCCACTCATTACTACGCCGCCCGACTCCAAATCTGTCGCAACCGCCGATACTCTATCCGAGATCCAAGATCCCCCATCGCCGCCTATGTCCGATGCATCTGCGCCACTTCCTAAGCCCAAACAGAACCCTCTTAAGACGCCAGGCCCATCGATGCAGAGAAAGTCTAGATTACCTTCGGCCGACAACAGCGTTACACCGAAGCCTCGGCAGTCACTGGCCGCTACCTCCCGCGCGCCTGGCAGTCGCGTCGCCACAACCTCCAGCGTCCGTACACCTGCGCCAAGACCTACGAGGACATCGGTCGCCCGGGCTGCATCGCACAGAATCCCGCCCTCGACATCCCTGTCACACATCCGTTCGCTCACAGAGAAGATGCAAAAGCTCGAGGCACGCGTGCAGAGCGCCCGTTCCAAATTGCCAGCGCCTATTCACACCCCGCCACGCGCATCGCCTCGATCATCCATCGTTGTGCCTTCGACAGTCACGATTCGGTCTAGAAAACGAACAATCGGTGGCAGTTCGACGACGTCTTCAGCGGCTGAAGAGGCGACCCCCACAAATCACAGGCAAAGCCTTACTGGAAATAGCAGTTATTCGGCCAGCACAAGCCGCAGTCACGTACCAAGACTTAGTACTTCTGGCGTATCGCGGTTGTCATTTGGCCCCCTGCCCAACAGGAACCCGCTCGACTCGGAATCGTCCAGACCCAGCTCGCGCGCCTCAGTATCCAGTTATGTACCGAGACCAGCGAGCAGGACGGACCACTCAAGAGAGAGCATGCCGCCACCGCGGCCAGTTAGCAGGACATCTATGAGTGGGACAAGAACGCCATTGGGCGTTCGTCCAAGAAGCTCACTGGGCGGAAGCGTGCATTCCAGCTCTGTTTGTGAAGGGTCAGAATCGGAGGATGCGTTTGATCCAGAATTGAGGACGCCGAGCCGGCGCGGGACGTACAGCAAGTTCGATATGGACGGCAGTGCATCCACAAGCGCGATCCCCATGCCCAGCAGTGCGAGGAGGCAGAGCGGTGGACCCGTTCTTGCAGGAAGAAGGAGTAGCGGTGTCGGGTTGAGAAGCAGTGGTGGCGACGGAAGAAGTTCTGCACTGGGGGACGTGGACGAGACATACTAGACTAGAACTCGGCAAGGATACTGCCGGCGGATGAAATGACTGACATAATACCCAAGATTTCCTTTGTCTCCTTTCGTTCTTTTATTTTTCGAGGTCTGAGGATCTTGTTCATATCTTTATTGCTTGAGAGCATCTTTCACCCCTCGTTCAGGGTTCGTTGTTTGATTGCTGGGCGTCACAATCTCCTTTCTCTAGGGTGCATCAAGGTTACTACAGAAATTCGGGGTTTGGCGCGAAGCTGGTCAAGGGCGGTTTTTCGTTTCTTTTGTTGGCCTAGGAGACATGGTTCCCGTTACAACTTCTTCATGATATACCTATACTTACTACATTTTCTTCTGCCTTTTTGATTTTGGACTCTGCTGAATTGCAAACCTTCGATTCGCAATGGAAGCCTTTACCCAAATTTGCCTGCTATCACGACTTGTGTCCTCAATCCTGTGTTGATTCCTGTTAGATCCGATCACATCATGTCTCATTAACACGCATCCAATCTAATTATCCCACCCCGGCCAGACCGCAGGGCTGAGTTGGCATCTATCAGTACGGCATTCAGCCTCAAGCTGGCCATCCCGCAACGAGGATCTATCTTGTCTCAGACCGTCGGTGAGACCTGATGGGTTGAGCGAAGCAAACCACATCTTTATGCTAGATATGAGACACGGTATTGAGGAGAAAAAAAAGAGACTAGAACTAGTGAGTAGGAAAAGTAATCGGCTCAACAGGGACTAGTCTAGTCTAGTACAGAACATTTGCCGGGACCCATGTTGAAGAGAACAAAATTTCGCTGGGCTGAGTTTTCAGCCATCGCCTCTACCGGTAGAGCGACAAAACAGCCATGGAATTTGTCGGGATGGTTTTTTTTTATTTTTTTATTATTATTTGCATAGCTAATGCAATCACAGGGAAGAAGAGAGAGAAAAATAACTCAAAGTGTGTAGAAAATTTTGATTAGAAGAAATTCTCGACTTTGCCTAGGTGCCTGACTGTGCACGTTTGCTTCCAAGCCGACTGGCTCATTCCATCCTCTGGTCAACCGGGACGGATGCTGCAGTTAGGTTTTAGGCCGCAAGTCTTGGCTTTCCCCGTGCGCCTCCGTGTTTGCTGATGATAAACGCAAAGCAATATCCTCAATTTTTTTTTTCCTTACTCCCAACTTTTATCCGATCACATCACCAAAGGAACGAGAACCAGAGATCCGATGACGTGCCCGTGCTCCTACATGGGACTCTCGTATTTATTGACCCTTGATACAGCCTAGGGCGGCTGTTGTTTTAATTGTTCACGGGTAGCATCCTTATCTTATTTTTGTTCGTTATTTTTATCTTCGGTAGTCCGGGCTAACGGACGAGGGTGCCGTCCGATCTAAATATGATAGAGGTGCTTGGCCCCTTGGAAGAAGGGGAAGGGAAGGGGGAAATGGTACACCAAAAACTTCGATTTTCCCAGCAAGATGCCATGGCCCGGCCGGGCGGGAGGCGGACAATGTGTTGGGGATCTGCGGTCCAAAGTGTCCAAGAAAAAAAAAAGCTGCGGTGGGTTTTGCTGGAAACATCCATGGCGAGGGACAGATAGTGGGGCAAAGCAAAATGCCCCTCCTCTCTCCCTTGGAAGCCTTGCCGGGACGGGGGGACCCGCCGGGCGTGAGAAAGTTTGCGGCATTGACTGCTCAACAATTCAGTATGTTGGAGAATTGAAATCCACGCTTTAGTGTGGGTGGAGATCTGGACCACCTTTTGGGTCCTGGATTCAGTTGACAAAATGAAGATTCGAGTCAAGATGGCGAAATGCCTTGTCATTATTTTGCAACGGGTAATTAAGATGTGAATTAAAAAAAATTAGGGTTTCTTGTCAGATATTGTTATTACCTGCAAATCATCCGATGACCCAAGCTCATGCTAGGCTCGTGTTGCAGTGTATAGATGATAGTTCTTCTCCGGTTTTTTTCTTGTGTCACTCCCAGTTGGGTGTCGTGGTGGTCAGCCAACAGACGAACGCTTGGGAGCAGGGCATCTTATCCCCTCAATTCGGATGTATATGCAGGCAAAATTGTTCTTTTGCAGATCTGGAAATGGCGGGCTATATTGCCGTGCAGAGGGGTTTGTGTAGTGGCAGTTGGCAACATGGCGGCGCCCGGTGTTTGGGGCTTGCTAAAGATTTTCTCATTGGATATTTACTTTGCCGTCTTTTCGCATGTGCGATGGGTCATTATGCATCAAAGTTCAGCTGCGGTATACACAAGAATCCTGAGGTCAGCTTATCTTGCAGTACACGTATTCTCTGTCCCCGGCACAGGGGAAGCAACGGTTTCCCTTGGCTGGTCCTTTTGGTACTCCTCCCGGCCATGGCACGGTCTACTCGTGGTGGAAGGAGTTGAAATTTCATGCAAGCAAGTCGGAGAGTCTAGAACTAGTCTCGAATAGGTAGTCATGTATGGATGGGTAATACTCAGTCTTCATCGGGTGTTTGACTTGGATGATCGAGGATGCTGAAGCATCATCGATGACCGTCGACTTGAATCGGGCTCGTCCCTTGCTTAAGCATGTAAATATAGCGATTGCCAGAGTAACATGGTACATTGGGTTTAGTCCATGTCTCGAGCGGTTAGCGCTGTCGAGGCGGAATCCAATTTCACCGGCCTCAGAGTGACAAGTACGAAGTAAGTCTCACCACTTACACAAGAGAACAGGCGTCTGTGGCTGTTCTAGCGCCTATGCGCCTTCTCTTCCTCTTTTCTTCTTTAATATGTTTTTTTTCGTCGCCTGCCTACCTTTCTCGTTCCAGACTTGCCCATGTCCTTGACCATCGGCTCATCCAGTGCAGCTGTCCATGATACCGAATAACGGGATGCCCTGGAGGTCGTGTGCTGTCCGATAGCACGGTAGCTTCCCCACACTGATGTCTGTTCTTTGTAGTACTCCGTTGTATCCAAAGTCGACCTGACCCTGGTGACGTGTGCGTAGACTCAAACAGTAACTCCCGCCGTGGAAGTACCCTAGAACACATCCCTGCAGGTCCCTTCCCCAACACCGAAAATTGACACAATCCCATTGCAGGGGCCTAGAGGGTGATCGAATTTTTGCTGAGTTCGGTGGCCCGAGCGCCCAATTTGCCGGCCTGCTAGTGGCCCTGTCCTGAGCCTCGCACCAGTCGGACCAGCGGTTTTTGGGGAAACAGCGACAGGGATCTTCCGAAAAAGTGGTGAATACTTTTCGTCTTGTAGCCATTGCGCTGAAAGGGTTTAATTCTTAATTGGGGTCTTTCCCATTCTGATCGCTCCGCCCCGACGACCTTTTGTGTTTTCCGTAGATTACTCCTGCTATTCTTCCCAAGCCGGCCACTACCCTCCCTATAGATTCCTTACTCTTCTTTTACCAGACCCCTCCTGGACAAAAGAAGTAGACCGGAACCTTTTCGCCGTCTTCAGTTGTCGACTTCCATCCTCCGGCCCCTCGCCACATATTCCCCAACACATCGGGTGGATCCTGTTCCAAACTACGTCAGGCACCGGGCTCGTCCGCTGTTCTTCGGAAACGAAACGACGTCTGTTGTTTTCATACGCTTTCACTCCTCCGACCTAATAGACTTGATACCCAAAATCCTCTACAAACTTCGATTCGACGCACAGAGACTCGCATTTACCGGCCAAAAGCTCCCACCGAGGAACTTCTCCATCGATAGTATTCACGCCGGTTCACAAAACGCCGGCTGAAGCTAATTCTGGCCAATAAACTTCCTGTCTGGAGCTTAGCTGCTCGGACAACGGCACGACTCGTCGACATTTCATGACTGCAGAGATCCCGAGTCCTGCTAAAGATTTCTTTTCCTAATACCCACAGTAGACACTACAGCCAACCAACGTTCAGGATGACTGAGACAAATGGAACCGCTGCGGCTGCTAACAGCTCCCGTCAGCGCAACGGCGCCAACGGCGTCACCGTGCCTGTGGCCAACGGCAAGGCTACTTACGCTCAGAGGCACAAGATTGCCGACCACTTTATTGGCGGCAACAGGCTAGAGAATGCCCCTCCGTCCAAGGTCAAGGAGTGGGTTGCCGCACACGACGGCCACACAGTCATCACCAACGTAAGTCGTTCGCAGGTGAAATTCCGTGCTTGAGTGATTATGCGCTAACACTCTACCAATAACCTCCCAGGTCCTGATTGCCAACAACGGTATCGCTGCCGTCAAGGAGATTCGATCCGTGCGAAAATGGGCATACGAGACGTTCGGAGACGAAAGGGCCATTCAGTTCACTGTGATGGCCACTCCCGAGGATTTGCAAGCAAACGCAGACTACATTCGCATGGCAGACCACTACGTCGAGGTCCCTGGTGGTACAAACAACAACAACTATGCGAACGTCGAGTTGATCGTCGATGTTGCGGAGCGCATGAACGTGCACGCCGTTTGGGCCGGTTGGGGACACGCATCGGAGAACCCAAAGCTCCCTGAGTCTCTCGCTGCCTCGCCTAAGAAAATTATTTTCATCGGCCCTCCCGGCTCCGCGATGCGCTCGCTCGGTGACAAGATCTCTTCTACCATTGTCGCTCAACATGCCCAGGTCCCATGTATCCCCTGGTCGGGAACTGGTGTTGATGCGGTCCAAATCGACAAGAAGGGAATTGTCACCGTCGACGACGACACTTATGCCAAAGGATGCGTCACTTCATGGCAGGAGGGTCTTGAGAAGGCCAGACAAATTGGTTTCCCGGTCATGATCAAGGCTTCTGAGGGTGGTGGTGGCAAGGGTATCCGTAAGGCTGTCTCCGAGGAGGGCTTCGAGGAGCTCTACAAGGCCGCTGCCAGTGAAATCCCCGGTTCGCCCATCTTCATCATGAAGCTTGCAGGCAACGCCAGGCATTTGGAAGTGCAGCTTCTCGCTGATCAGTACGGCAACAACATCTCCCTCTTTGGTCGTGATTGTTCCGTCCAGCGAAGGCACCAAAAGATTATCGAGGAAGCTCCCGTGACCATCGCCAAGCCCGACACGTTCAAGGCCATGGAGGAGGCCGCTGTTCGTCTTGGTCGTCTTGTCGGTTACGTCTCTGCTGGTACCGTCGAGTACCTGTACTCGCACGCCGACGACAAGTTCTACTTCCTGGAGCTCAACCCTCGTCTTCAGGTCGAGCATCCTACCACTGAGGGTGTCAGTGGTGTCAACCTCCCCGCTTCGCAGCTTCAGATTGCCATGGGTATCCCTCTCCACAGGATATCTGACATTAGGCTCCTTTACGGTGTGGACCCCAAGCTCTCGACTGAGATCGACTTTGACTTCAAGAACCCCGACAGCGAGAAGACGCAGAGGAGGCCATCGCCCAAAGGCCACCTTACTGCCTGCCGTATTACCTCAGAGGACCCTGGAGAGGGCTTCAAGCCGTCCAACGGTGTCATGCACGAGCTGAACTTCCGCAGTAGTTCAAACGTGTGGGGTTACTTCTCAGTCGGTACGCAGGGTGGAATTCACAGTTTCTCCGACAGTCAGTTCGGTCACATTTTCGCCTATGGCGAGAACCGATCCGCGTCAAGGAAGCACATGGTTATCGCCTTGAAGGAACTTAGCATTCGTGGTGATTTCCGCACCACGGTCGAGTACCTAATCAAGCTTCTGGAGACGGAGGCTTTCGAGGAGAACACCATTACCACTGGCTGGCTGGACGAGCTTATTTCGAAGAAGCTCACTGCGGAGAGGCCCGACAAGATGCTTGCTGTTGTGTCTGGTGCTGTCACCAAGGCCCACCTGGCGAGTGAACAATGCCTCAACGAGTACAAGGCTGGTCTTGAGAAGGGACAGGTCCCATCTAAGGACATTCTCAAGACCACATTCCCTATCGAGTTCATCTACGAGGGAGAGCGGTACCGTTTCACCGTCACGCGCTCGAGCAAAGACAGCTACCATCTCTTCATCAACGGTTCCAACTGCTCCGTCGGAGTTCGTCCTCTCAGTGACGGTGGTCTGCTGATCTTGCTCGACGGCAAGAGTCACAACGTCTACTGGAAGGAAGAGGTTGGTGCCACTCGTATTTCTATCGACAACAGGACCTGTCTTCTGGAACAAGAGAACGACCCCACTCAGCTCCGCACTCCCAGCCCCGGTAAGCTGGTCAAGTACACTGTTGAGAGTGGCGACCACATCAAGGCTGGCCAGACCTTTGCTGAAGTCGAGGTCATGAAGATGTACATGCCTTTGGTAGCTCAGGAGGATGGTACAGTCCAGCTGATCAAGCAGCCTGGCTCAACCCTCGAGGCTGGTGACATTCTCGGTATACTCTCACTCGACGACCCTAGCCGCGTCAAGCAGGCTCAGCCGTTCCTGAACAAGCTTCCTGAGTACGGTAACCCTGTCATCACCGGTAACAAGCCCGCCCAGCGCTTCACGCAGCTGCACAACATCCTCGACAACATCATGCTTGGATACGACAACACAACTGTCATGCGCGACAGCCTTCTGCAGCTCATCGAGGTCATGCGTGACCCTGACCTCCCATACAGCGAGTGGAACTCACAATTCTCAGCCCTTCACACCCGTATGCCGCAGAAGCTGGAGGCTCAATTGAGCCATGTTATTGACAGGGCTCGGGCGCGTCAATCGGAATTCCCCGCAAAGGCCTTGAAGAAGACATTCCACAAGTTCATTGACGAGCATGTTGCCCGCCAGGATGCTGGCCTGCTCAAGACGACCCTGGCTCCTCTCGTCGACGTGCTTGATCTTTACGAGGAAGGACAGAAGGCACACGAGCTGAAGACCATGTCCAACTTGATTGCCAAGTTCATTGAGACTGAGAAATTGTTCTCTGGCCGCCGTCTGCAGGACGACGACGTTATCCTGAAGCTGCGTGATGAGAACAAGGATGACATTCAGAAGGTTGTTCAGACAGTACTGTCACACAGCCGTGTCCCTACCAAGAGTCTTCTTGTCCTTGCCATCATCGAGGAATACCGACCCAACAAGCCGGATGTTGGCAACGTCACCAAGTATTTCCGTGACGTCCTGAAGAAGCTCACGGAGCTCGAGTCTAGGCTGACCGCCAAGGTTTCTATCAAAGCGCGTGAGGTCCTTATTCAATGCTCTCTTCCCTCGCTCGACGAGCGCAAGGCGCAGATGGAGCACATCCTGCGTTCGTCGGTCGTTGAGTCCCGCTACGGCGAGGCCGCGTATGACCACCGTTTCCCCAACATGGACGTGATTAAGGAGGTTGTCGACTCCAAGTACACTGTCTTCGACGTATTGAGTCTCTTCTGGGCGCACAGCGACAAGTGGGTCTCGCTGGCCGCACTCGAGGTCTACATTCGCCGCGCATACCGTGCGTATGACCTGGGCAAGATTGACTACCAGTACGATGAGGAGGACGACCCTGTCTTCGTCAGCTGGGACTTCGTCATGAAGCTGAGCGGTGATGTGGAGTTTGGAATTGGCGGCCCTCTGCAGTCTGCTGCTCCATCTTCTCCGGCTACCCCGAACGAGTTCACGTTCAACCGCGTCACTTCTCTCAGCGACATGTCATACTTGGCCAAAAAGACAGCTGAGCAGCCCATCCGCAAGGGTGTCATGGTTGCTTGCAAGTTCTTTGATGATGTTGACGACGACCTGCCGAAGGCCTTGGAGAGCCTGCCCATGAAGGGTAAGCTCAAGAGGCTGGGCAGCAGCGGTCCTGCCGCCGCCATTGCGTCTCAGCTCGACAACAAGCGCCGACCGGCAGCAGCATCCCGTGACGATGATGAGCTCACGGCTGTTGTCAATGTTGCCATTCGCGATGCCGAGAGCCGTGATGATGACGAAACCCTTTCGCGCATCAAGCCACTGCTTGCTAGCTTCAAGGAGGAACTTTGCGCTCGTCGTGTGCGCCGCATCACGTTCATCTGTGGCAAGAACGACGCCTCGTACCCGGCGTACTACACCTTCCGTGGTCCCAACTACGACGAAGACGAGAGCATTCGTCACAGTGAGCCAGCTCTTGCCTTCCAGCTTGAGCTTGATCGCCTGTCGAAGTTCAAGTACAAGTCGGTGTTCACCGAGAACAAGAACATCCACGTGTACGAGGCTATTGGCCGTGGCGTTGATACTGACAAGCGCTACTTCACACGTGCGGTGATTCGGCCAGGTCGTCTCCGTGACGAGATCCCCACGGCTGAGTACCTGATCTCCGAGGCCGACAGAGTGGTTAATGACATCTTCGATGCTCTTGAAATCATCGGCAACAACAACTCTGATCTTAACCACCTCTTCCTCAACTTCATCCCCGTTTTCAACATCCACCCCGGCGAGGTTGAGCATGCTTTGGCTGGTTTCTTGGAGCGCTTTGGCTCGCGCGGCTGGCGCCTTCGTGTGTCCCAGGTCGAGATCAGGATTATCTGCACTGATCAGAACAGCGGCGCTAAGCTCCCGATCCGCTGCTACATCAACAACACCTCTGGTTTTGTTGTCAAGGTCGAGCTGTACCACGAGCGCAGGAATGACAAGGGCGACTTGATCCTTCACTACATCTCGGGCACTAGCAAGACTGGTGCTCTCCACTTGCTCCCTGCCAACACCCCGTACCCTACCAAGAACTGGCTGCAGCCCAAGCGATACAAGGCGCACCTCATCGGTACCCAGTACGTGTACGACTTCCCCGAGCTGTTCAGACAAGCCATTCAGCTCAGCTGGAAGAAGCTCGAGGCGCAGCACTCGCCCATCGCCTCCAAGAAGCCGGAGGAAGGTGAATGCACCCACACCCTGGAGCTTGTCCTCGACGACCAAGACAACCTGCAAGCGATCGAGCGTGAGCCTGGTACCAACACCTGCGGAATGGTGGGCTGGATCATCACTGCCTTCACACCCGAGTACCCCAGCGGTCGTCGCTTCGTGGTTGTCGCCAACGACATTACCTACAGCATCGGATCTTTCGGACCCAAGGAAGACCACTTCTTCAACAAGTGCACGGAATATGCCCAGAAGCTCGGCATTCCTCGCATCTACCTGTCGGCCAACTCGGGTGCCAGGCTTGGTGTCGCCAATGAGCTGATTCCCCACTTCAAGGTTGCCTGGACCGACCCGAGCAACCCCAACAAGGGCTTTGACTACCTCTACTTGTTGGAGGAGGCCAAGAAGAAGTTCGAGGAGACTGTTATCACTGAGGAGATCACTGTAGATGGCGAGACCCGCCACAAGATTGTCACCATCGTGGGTGCTGAGGACGGCCTTGGTGTCGAGTGCTTGCGTGGCTCTGGTCTCATTGCCGGTGCCACCAGCAGGGCCTACAACGACATCTTCACCTGCACACTGGTTACCTGCCGCTCAGTCGGTATCGGTGCCTACCTTGTCCGCCTCGGCCAGCGTGCTGTTCAGATCGAGGGCCAGCCCATCATTCTGACTGGTGCCCCTGCCTTGAACAACCTGCTTGGTCGTGAAGTTTACACTTCCAACCTGCAGCTCGGTGGCACCCAGATCATGTACCGCAACGGTGTCTCGCACATGACTGCCAACGATGACATGGAGGGTATCGCCAAGATCATGGAATGGATGTCATTTGTCCCTGACCAGCGCAACAGGCCAGTTCCCATCATGGCTCCTCTGGACAAGTGGGACCGCGAGGTTGACTTCACGCCTCCCCAACGCCAGCCTTACGACCCGAGGTGGTTGATTGCCGGTAAGGAGGATGCTGATGGCTTCCAGTCCGGTCTCTTTGACCGTGGCTCCTTCGTTGAGACCCTTGGCGGATGGGCCAGGACCGTCGTCGTCGGTCGTGCTCGTCTCGGTGGTATCCCCATGGGTGTCATCGCCGTCGAGACTCGGGCTGTGGAGAACATCACCCCTGCCGACCCTGCCAACGCAGACTCGATGGAGCAGGTCACCAACGAGGCTGGTGGTGTGTGGTACCCCAACTCTGCCTTCAAGACTGCGCAGGCCATCAACGACTTCAACAACGGTGAGCAGCTGCCTCTCATGATCCTTGCCAACTGGCGTGGTTTCTCAGGTGGTCAGCGCGACATGTACAACGAGGTTCTCAAGTACGGCTCGTTCATCGTCGATGCCCTCGTCAAGTACGAGCAGCCCATCTTTGTCTACATTCCGCCGCACGGTGAGCTTCGTGGTGGATCGTGGGTTGTTGTCGACCCCACGATCAACTCGACGGTTATGGAGATGTACGCCGACAAGGAGGCTCGTGGTGGTGTGCTTGAGCCCGAAGGTATCATTGGTATCAAGTACAAGAAGGAGAAGCAGCTTGAGACGATGGCTCGCTTGGATCCTGTCTACGGTGAGCTCAAGAAGCGCATGCTGGCCGTGCAGGCAGCTGCCAAGGACAAGACAGGCGCAGCGGACAAGGAGGAGCTTGAGCAGATCAAGAAGCAGATGACGCAGCGTGAGGAGCAGCTCGGCCCCATTTACCAGCAGATTGCTATCCAGTTCGCCGATCTTCACGATCGTGCTGGACGCATGAAGGCCAAGGGTACTATCCGTGAGGTCATCGAGTGGAAGGAGGCCCGTCGCTTCTTCTACTGGCGTGTGCGCCGCCGTATCAACGAGGAGTACCTCATCCGCAAGATGGCGCGTGCCACTGCAGGACTGTCAAAGACAACCTCGGCCAAGATCTCGGAGAGTGCTCGCAAGGGCTACCTGCGATCCCTGGCTGCCTGGACCGCTGTCCCTGACTTTGACCATGAGGACAGGAAGGTTGCAACTTGGTATGAGGAGAACACCAAGATCGTGGAGGAGAAGCTCAAGGCATTGAAGACGGATGCTGTCGCTTCCGAGATCAGCGCTCTCATCCGTGGTGGCACTTGGACTCACGAGGAGGTTGAGACACCTTCAACGCCTTCTATTGAGAAGAGCAAGGCGCCTCTGGAGGAGTCAACGGAGCCGAGGAGCCCGACAGGACCCGTACCGACAACCGAGAACGGGCTGAGCTCATCATGGAAGGGCGTCAGGGACGTGTTGCGCACGATGCCCGTGGAGGACAGAGATAAGATTCTCCAGTTCCTGAAGGAGTAGGAGAGGATATGTATTTGAGTTGGGTGGAGTACAGCCATGGTAGCACGGCTGGGGGATATCGGCGTTGAGGGGCGCAGTTGTTGTCCAACCTGCTACTCATGAGTCTGGTGTACATTACAATTTTGTGTTATCTGTTCTTTCTTTTTTTCTTTCTTTATAACGATTAGAGGATGTCACTGGAAATACCACCATCCATGAGGGTGGAGTACTCTGACGGCGGTTGGTTTGTTCTACTACTATTTGGGCTCTATAATAGTCTATTTTTCGGAACGAGTGAAAATTTCATGGTCTTATTAGAAACATGAGCATCTCCGTACGAGAATTTGCACCTGCCAGTCTGTGTCTGTCTTGCTTTGCTGACATGGTTGACGAATAACGGATACCTACCTCCCTACCTACGGAGGTAGGAGGTCAAAGTTTCCTTAGGCCTGTCAGGTATCTTCGACCAGGGTTATTTTATGCATACCGCTCACTATAGGTACTCACAAAAACCCATGCACGCGCCAAAAAAGGTACCTCGCAAGCCTAGGGTAACTTACCCTTATAACCTCCGTAGGTAGGTATATACCATGCAGATAGCGCCTCCAGTTAAAAGAAGCGCCCGATTCTTGCTCAGTCGGGCAGTACAGTTATAAAGTTGACTGCTCATGTCTCATGACATAAGCTACCAACCACACGTGTATCAGTTGCATGGGCAACTTGTGTTTTGCATGCCATTGATGCGATGCTTGCTAACTTGGCCCGTGGGTGCGAGCTGTTCGAAATGCCTGCTTGAGCAATAATTGACAGAATACTCGACACCCTTTCTCTTCGTTCCCCCTAAAGACGGACGCGAATTCTTGGCATTGCGAATTAGGCGGGGATGGTGCAGGTGACAAGATTGACATGCATCTCCCATGGTGCTTGCAGTACATTAGCCAGGGTCTACTGCCGGCATGCCAATATCCTTGTCGAGGAAGGTCTCTGGCTAACCCGGGATTGTTGCCTAGTGCTTCTACAGATTTCTTCCACTACGTTCTTGCGCTACCTGCATTGGGCCGAGATTCCATTTGTGCGGGCCAAGATCGTACGAGTGAGGTCAAGGCCTAACCCGTTGTGATCAAGTATCTTGATTCCGCCGCTATTTCCGCCATTCGGCGATCATGTTTCTTTAGATGACGGTGACTGGAGAAAAGAGGGGTGTTTGCTCTGGTCTGTAAGTCCGTCTCGGAAGAACTGTGGCATCGTTTTTCGCCAAGTTTCTGGCCATTTTGATGTAGTAGATCACGTCTGACTCCGAGGAGAATCAATCTGTTTGGACATGTTTTGTCGATTGGGCTGAGCACAAAGAGGCTCACATACACCTAGGTCCGAAACATAACAAGCCCGAGCAAATGGATTCCCGGGCAAAACGGGCAGCATATGACGATGTTGGGTCCATTGCCCTTTGTCGAGGCAACGAGCAGCAAAGAGTATGGCTAGCCCCTCACAAAAGACTGAAGAGAACAACAAAAGAACAAGTCAAATTTCCCATTCTTATGGCTAATATCGGCCTTTTTTGCCAAGGCCAGAGGGACGATGGCCAAAGCGGCGTTTGCCGACTGTGAACTAAAAGGCTTCCTTGGTGTCAAAATGTATGCAAAAGGGGAGGCTAAGGTGGTTACTAGCAGCGCACGAGCAGCTTCACCATCGCCAGAGGGAATACAAAACCCCGCGCTAAGGATTGCTTGCGTCGCTTTCATTTGGGGAGGCAATGATTGGAACTCGAGAAGGATTTTCCGGAAAGATTGGCGCGTCTCCCTTCCGACTTGAGCTATTCCGATCCATCAAAACAAGCTCGTGCGACAAAGGATGTCTGTTGTTTCTGAATGGGCTTGGGAGGAACGGGTTGGGCAGAAACTCAGTCTCAGATTTGGTGGCTTGCTCCTAGGGGGTTAAGGTAAATACAGTTGCGATCGGCTTCCTCGCCCCCCGTTTTCTAGACGGAACCGTTTCTACTCTTTTGTTCTATAGCGCCCTTTTTTTTCTTGCTCCTCGTCTGCTGCATCTTGCCGACTGCGACATTAGTTCGACGTCAACGGATAGCAAGTACTTTGCCCTTGGTCTCCTTTTTCTTTTATCTTAACAACGGACCTAATAGTCCGGCCACTTTCCTTTTCTACTTGTCGTAATTTATTTCAATTTCCCGACTCGGGCCCTTTAAAGAACAGTCCTCGTCGCCATGACGGAGAACAGCCTCCCAGGGAAAGAAGGGGAGCAGGAGCAGATACCCGAGAAACAGGCGCAGAGCAGCATGGATCCGTCGAGGTTGTCGAGCTCGAGCTCGCAGAGGCAGTCATCGAGCCAGTCCAACAACCCCTACGATGGACATGAGAGCAGTTTCGAACCTCAGCAGCAACAACAGCAGCAGCAGCAGCAGCACCCGCTGCCGCCGCCGCCGCCGCCGCCAAAGAACCACTACCGAAGCTCTGCGGCCACCAGCACAAACCTAGACTTTAAAAATGTCGCCCTGCGACACCAGTCGTACGCGTCGCAAAGGTCGCAGCATTCGCGGCTGATGACGCCGCCGCACCACCAGCAAAACACGCACCCGCCGTCCTTTGCCTCGTCGACGGCCATGCCGACGCCAATGTTTGGCGATTTTGTCCTGCACGGCCACGACAACTTTGGCGCGGCCGCCGAGGAGGAGGACGAGGACCACGCGCTCGACAGGGAAAAGGAAGAGGCGGCCGAGAACCCCGTGACGGAGCCCGAGCCGGAGCTGCCGCCACCGGTCAAGCAGCACCAGAGGCGAAAGATGGTGTTTTATGCGCTGCGCTACTTTTTGATCGTGGCCGTCGTCGCGGTGCTGCTGGTCGTGCCCGTCATTGTGAAGCAAAACGATGCCGAGATCGACTTGACTGACAGCGACGCCGTCAGGAGGCTCAAGAAGGACCAGGTGGTGTTTTGGACCTTTATATGGCTGAGCATATCGTGGCTGGGGTTTGTGCTTTTCGATTTGATCGGACTGGCGTTGCCATATCTCTTTCGATTCGTCGCTAGGTAAGTCTGGACCCTTGTTCGTTTGTGAACAATCGGGATGTCGCGGATGCCCTTGGACAATATGAAACTAACGACAGCGAGAAAACGGGGAGCAGATATGTGAATCCTGCACACCAAAAGTACTGGAGATTCCTCAGGGTTGTGAGGAGGCCAATCTGCCTCTTTTTCGGCATCGCGCTGATGTACAGCGCCTACGCGGGACTCATCACATATAATGAAGATTTGGGCATCAACGTCAACAAAAAGGACGCCAGTGGTGATTTTCTGGAGATAGGATGGACGTTTGTCGTGAACGACATCTTGGAGCAGATAACCATCTGGGCGGGCTTTTACGCCGTTGGCAAGATTTTGATCTTGTACATCTCCATCCACTACCATTATCGGGGCAATAGTAAGTACAAAACAACCTGTTATGTTTAGTCCGGGGGTGTGGTGGGGGGGAACTTAATGCAGTACTCACACGTTCTGGGGAGTAGGTACCAAGATCATGCGCTCCAAGGAAATGATGAACGCCCTCATCACCCTGTACGAGGCGTCCCTGGCCGTGCACCCAGCGCGACCCAACGACCACAACAACCCCTTCGCCGCCGAGGACGCCATAATCCAGTCGGCGACGGGCCGCGAGTACTCGTCCGGCCGCAAGACGGCTCGATCGTACCTCGCGCGCATGGGCATCGACACGTACGGCATGGCGACCTTTTTCGGCAACTTCTTGTCCGACGACCCCAGGTCGCACTGGCTGCGCCCCGCCTCGGCCTACGCGACCATCGAGAGGTGCCTGGCGAACCCCCGCACCGCGGCGGCCCTGGCGCGGCGGGTCTGGGTCAGCCTGGCCGTGCAGGGGAGCGACGTGCTGGCGGCCGAGGACGTCGTCGAGGTGCTGGGCTTCTACCGCAGAGAGGAGGCGGCGAGGGCCTTTAGGACGGTGGGCCCCATGGCGGACAATGTCCGGCTCGACGAGTTCGCCATGGCTGTGGTGGAGGCGGGTAAAGTGAGGCACGATGTTTACCGCGCCATGTGTGCCGCGGATCATGTGCTCAATGTCTTGGACTGGATGATTGTTGGCACCATAGCGACCGTCATGACCCTGTTCATCAGTAAGTCGCCACCTTGTTTATGGCTAAAAGTCTATCCGTCCATCCACTCCAGGTATACAACCGGGATCTAACCACAAGGTGGGCAGTGCTTCTCTACGTCCCCTCCATAAAGGAGATCCAGCAACAGGCTTCGGTCTTTGCAGTGGGTCTCAGTTTCGCCGCTGGCAGGGTGGTGCACCATTTCCTCATCGGCGTCGTGTACGTCTTCTTTGATCACCCCTTTGACGAAGGCGACCGCGTAGAGGTGTACAACCTCTCGTCGACCAACAAGACGGCATGCGTTGTCAAACGCATCTCTCTACTCTACACAGTTTTTCGACGCGTAGACAACGGCGCCGACATGCAGATACAAAACCAACAGCTCGTCATGAAACGCATAGAAAACATCAGCCGTTCGGGCAACAACAGGCAGATCCTGCAGCTGTGCGTAGACTTCAAGACAAGCTTTACCGACATCGTATTCCTGCGGAAGGAGCTGGAGGCCTTTGTCCGTGCCGACGAGAACTGCAGGGACTACATGCCCGAAATAGGATGCTCGCTGATCGGCGTGCATGAACTCAACAAGCTGGAGCTCAAGTGTTCGGTCACCCACCGTAGCAACTGGGGCAACGAGAAGCTCCGCTCGGCCAGGTCCAACAAATTCTACTGCGCCGTGCTGGCAGCAGTGCGCAAGATACCACTCAATCGACCCGGTGGGCCGCTGTACATGGGGGAGGCAGGCAGACCCGTATATACGGCACAGCTCACCGAGGAGGAGGCCCATCGCCTGGTTCAGAGCGGCCACGCGGCGCTCGCCTCCGCGCGTGCCGACTGCCATCCAGAGGCTGGCAGAGACGACGACGAGGATCCGTATGACGCTAAGGGCGCTGATGCAGAATCGCTGCTTAAAGATAGAGAGCGGAGGGCCAAGGAAAAGGCCGAGAGGGCGACGGCAGCCGAAGCGGAGAGAGTTGCGCTCGCCACATTGCAGAGAGTCCCCACGCCTGAAAAGGAAAAGGTGCTCGGTGTAAGCTCAGCTGTGCAAGTAAATGACTATATTGGGAGATCGGCGACGGGGATGAGGATAAAGCCGGGCTCAGCAGGTTATTACTGAGCTTGTAGCCAAGGCGGCTTCCGCAGCGATTAATTCAACAGCCTTTTTGTTCAATGTGGTGGCAGGTTCCACTCGACTTGCAATGGTCCTGATCTTGTGGAGCTCCGTCCGACGTGTTTTCCGTCCATCAATGCGTGAGACCTTTAAACACCAAACTCTACAGTGTATACCACGAACAGAGGGAGTGTCGTTGTCTGGGCGGCTGTTTCCGTCCAAGGACACGGTGACATGAGTCAAGCCAACCCCTAGCTCCGGGGCTCTGGGGCTCCGGGGTAAGGAGGCCTAGAAGGGATCCATCAACGTCAATTGGTGATTCGACGTAAAGCAGGTATAAGTTCTTCTGAAATCCAATCCGTGGAAGATGGCGATTTCTGAACCGCACTGCCCGGGAGTAAATCTCCGAGCTCGTCCACTTTGAGTGGACCGTCAATTATAGTAGGGCTCTCCCTGCCAGTAGTCGATCATCAATGTACTGTTCTTTACCTTGCCATGTGGTTTGTCTTGGCCTGTCAATAGTCAGTGAAAGATCCGCCAACAAAATCCTCCGTCGGCGTTGCTGCCGCGATGAGTTGTTTTATTTCGATGCCTCCGGTTCTTACCATGTGAGTTATTGGAATGGAGGAGAGGAAGCGCAAGCAAGGCGGCCAAACAATACACGCTGGATGCATATCGGCTGGGCCTAGATTGGCAAGACCCTGTATGTGAATCAGCAGCAGCATCCTCGGCATGATATTTTGTGGTACAATCAGCATCACCAGCTTGGAAAATGGAGAAACCGGCTTTGGTCCGCGAGCGGGGGAAGGGTTCCAAGCTGGACGCCACCGATGCCGGGCAGATGTCGACATGCACCTGAGTGAGTCGTCAACTTAACCAACCTTCGATGGCGTCAATATATGCGTCTTAACCTTGTAGTAGTGAGACCCTGAGTGAGACCCTGAGTGAGACCCTGAGTGAGACCCTGCGTGAGACCCTGCGTGATATCCAGGAACCTATCCTTGTCGGACCAGCAGGAAGATACGTTCAGATATGGACACTCACTCGAGAGCAAGATCCGTCCATGCCCTCCCAGTCGGTAGTTGGATACTGTTGCCTCGACGAAAGAGCCCCTCGTCGAGGTCTATAAAGCCATGGGTGTCTCCCCTCCAAACCAGTAGTCAAGCATCTCAACGACATAGAGACAGACAAGATCAGATCTGACCACCAGCAGACTAGCCTTCCACATCCCCTCCAAAAAAATATCAGCCTTGAGAACCAGAGCATATCATCAAACTTGCGTTTCTTCCTTCAACTTTGCAACATGTCCTCAACGACCACCATCACTGTCGTAGCCACCGACAAGCAAAAGTCCGGAGCTTCACCTCGGGACGTGTGGGAGAAACAAATATCTGTGCTCCTCGACCAGGCCAACAAACACAATAAGCCGTACAAGGCACAGTTCGGCCCCCACAACATCACCATCCACCCAACGGTCTACTCACCCGCATACTTCCCCGAGACGTGGTGGTATGGCACTCACCTTCCGGCCATCGTCAACAAGGGCAGCTGGCTCGAGATCGGCGTAGGTTCTGGGCTCGTGTCCCTGTGCATCGCCAGTGCAGGATCCAAGACGGTGTCGGGAGTCGACATCAACCCCAACGCGGTCGAGTTCACGGCCAATAACCTCCAGGCCAACGGCCTCAAGGGCAACTTCACCGTCAGTGACATCTTTGAGAAGGTCGAGGGCAAGTTTGACTTCATCTTCTGGAACCATCCCTGGCAATACGACTCGACCATCCCGGACCAGCTCAAGTCGGAAAAGACACACGACTCTGAGTACAAGCTTCTGAGGAGGTTCGTCGCCGAGGCCAAGGACTACTTGACCGAGAAGGGCGTCATCCTGCTGGGCACGTCGGCCTATGCAAACCTTGACGCCATCAAGACCATCGCGCAGTCGAATGGTTACAACCACAAGGAGCTGCTGAGGGGGCAAGAGCCCATTGGCAATCATGTCGTGGAGGAGTACTATGTTATTGAGCTATCAAAGTAAAATGATGGCGCGGGGGATGATTGTGTATTCTAACTTCGTCATAATGTTGTATCAGCCGCTGTAGCCAAGGGGTATTGATGAAATTGATGAAATTGATGACAAACATTTCAAACTTGCTTCTTCGCTAGTCATCAAGTCTAGACCGTCTTGACTGTCTTGCCAAAAGAATTAATTGAACACCCGCCATCGGGTCGGCGGGGCTGATTGCGCTAGCCACCAAGTATCGATATCCGCCCGTTTACCGTGGGGAAATCTTTTTGTACCCCACCATAAAGGTCGGGTCGGTCCTTCATGGGCTTTTGAGAAGAAAATCGCCACGAAAAAAGGAATGCCATTCGGTTCTGTACCACACGCTAATTATCGAGTGGCTGCCAGCATCAATCAAAGTGATTGGAAGTCAGCCTAATCCTTTGATGGATCATCCAGGAGAAGCCCTTGATTATCAATAAATCTTATCTATCCTCTCATATAGTCCTTTGGCGAATCAGGTTGCAACGCCGGTCACCTTAGAAAAAGCAAAAAAAAAAAAAAAAAAAAAAAAAGGGCTGACTGGTCAAAGAGCGGACCGATGCAATCCGATAGACGCAGTTGACAGCTACTTGTAAAACACGGATGGATATACCAGGTGATCAATGCCAGCCCCACATATTTTTCCCTCTCCCCATTCAATTTGTCGGACCCTGCCTTGTCTGCCCTGCAACACTGCAAAACATCTAACCGTTCTCCTGGGTCAAAGATAGACTGCCAACCAACCTAATCTAGTACAGTTCCATAACATTCGGTGGCAACTGCTATGGATTCAATGTGAGAAATGGCTGCGTTAATCGAATAATTATCTGGACAATTTTGTCAGTACTGTCATTTGTCATTCCTTGAATCAATCTGCCCACACTCAAAAGACGCCACCCCAGCATCCGAGTCATCCAAAATTTCGTCTCTTGCCCCGGCCAAGCACGCAATCGAAGCCAATCTTGACCTCAGCTGTCCTGTGGCGTTATTCGTCCCACGACGACCAAGTCAAGGGCCCGCTGCGCCTTTCTTTCGTGACCGCGAAAGTCCATCGGCCCGGGGTTCCCCCCAATGGCAACCTTTTCACGAATCTGGCACCATTCCACCACTGACAGTCGTAACGAGATCTGTGCCCCGTCGCGACATTGCTGTGGCTTCTGCTGGGTCTGACGCACCCGCAGCCCAAAACCTAACAACGCCCGCAAGGCCCGTTCCTTGCCCACCACCATCCCTGTCCTGTTGCGTCTTGGCCGTACAGTGTCTTTACCGCTCCTTTTTCAGCCTCCCTACCTATATGCCGGATCTAGTCTCCAACGACACGATCGGAAAATGAAGCCACCCGCCGCCGCTGCAGTCGGCGATCAAGAGGAGGCCTCGTCCTTTGAGAGCCGCGAAACACCTCGCCCACGTGACGATACGAGCAGCCCGACACCCATCGATCGCGAGAACGACTGCGACAGGAGGAGGCCCGAAGAAAAACATCACCCGCGGCTGCCAGCCCTCTCCAACATGTCAACGCAAATAATCGGCAAGACCGTCAGCCCGTTCCTCAAAGAGCACATCCCGGGCCTGTACGCGCCCATCGCCAAGTCCGACACCGCGACCAAGATTCAGTCCAAGGCCAACAGCAAGTTTTGCTACAGGCACCGACCGGACCTCAAGTGTCGGCGGGCCGCGGACGAGACAAAGATGGTTTCGATACAGCGCTCCCTCGAGAGGTTACCAACAGACGACCAACAGGCCATAACGCACGTCTGGTCGTTGTTTTCGGCGGCGCCCGCAAAACACAGGGATTTGATGCTGCAGGGCATCATTACGCAGTGCTGCTTCCCGCAGCTTTCGACGGTGTCTAGGGAGGTCCACGAGCAGCTCAAGATAGACCTTGTAACGGCGCTTCCCGCTGAGATCTCCTTCAAAATTCTCTGCTACTTGGATACCGTATCATTATGCAAAGCCGCCCAGGTCAGTCGGCAGTGGAGGCAACTGGCCGACGATGATCTGGTGTGGCATCGGATGTGTGGTAAGTGGCCGTTATATCCGGGTCTGGAGTGCGGATAAGATAATCTCCTCTTACTGACAACCATTCTTTTGGCCCTATAGAACAACACATCGATCGAAAATGCACAAAATGCGGCTGGGGTCTACCATTATTAGAAAGGAAACGATTACGCGACTGGACAAGGCAGCAACAGCTCGCAAAGAGCAAACGACCACAACCACGAGACCCAAACGCCCCGCCACCCAGCCTCCCGGCACCGTTATCACTACGGTCGCCTACACCACCGAAGCGGGAGCGTGAGGCGGAAGATGATGGTGGCTCCAAGCGACTATGCACAACCCGGGTAGGCGACGGCATGTCGGAGGAGCCGGACCAACCAAAGTTCAGACCGTTTAAAGATGTCTACCGCGATAGGTTTCGTATAGGATACAACTGGCGGCACGGCAAGTGCGCCATCAAGATCCTCAAGGGCCACAGCAACGGCGTCACATGTCTACAACTTCTTGACAACGTGTTAGCAACCGGCTCTTACGATTCCACCATCAAGTTGTGGGACATCGAGACGGGCGAGGTTATACGGACGCTGCGCGGGCACAGGATGGGAGTACGGAGCCTTTGGTTTGATGATAGCAAACTTATCAGCGGGAGCCTGGACCAAACTGTCAAAATATGGAATTGGCACACTGGCGAGCTCCTGAGTAGTTTACACTGCCACACCGACGGTGTCATCACTGTGCATTCGGACGGCGAGTTCCTGGCCAGCGGTTCCATCGACAAAAAGGTCAAAATATTCAATTTTGTCACAAAGGAGACCTTTTGCCTCAAGGGCCACTCGGACTGGGTCAACTCTGTCCGGGTGGACACTGAGTCTAGGACCGTCTTCTCGGCCAGCGACGACTTCAAGGTCAAGCTGTGGGACCTCGACACGAGGCAATGCATCCGTACCTTTGACAGCCACACGGGCCACGTGCAGCAGGTACTACCATTACCGCCAGACTTTGAGCCCGACGAGGAGCTGCTCCAGGAACCCCCCGCGCCGGGATCGCCGCCCTCACAGTCTCAGTCGTCGGCCGCCTCGGGCGCGGCCACCGACGACCTCGGCCTGCGGGCCCTGTACGGCCCTTCCTTCGCCGCCGACCCGCAGCGCCCGCTACCGAGCCGGTACATGCTGTCTGGCGGACTGGACAGCACCATCCGGCTGATCGACACGGCGACGGGCCGGTGCCTCAAGACGTTTTTTGGACACTTTGAGGGCATCTGGGGCCTCGCGGGCGACACGCTGCGGGCCGTCACGGCCGCCAACGACGGCATGGTCAAGGTCTGGGAGCCGACCTCGGGCCGGTGCGAGAGGACGTTCACCGGGCACAGGGGCCCCGTGTCGTGCGTGGGCCTGAGCGACTCGCGCATGGCCAGCGGTGGCGAGGACGGCGAGGTCAGGATTTATAGTTTTGGGGGCGGCGAAGAGGTTCTGGAGGTTGTGGGCACGCCGAGCTGAGATGGTGTTGTGCGTGTTTTATTTTGCGCGGCATTTTGCCAACTGGAGCATAAATGGGGTTGTCCTTTTTGTTTTCTCTTCTTTGCTCATATTTGTTCACCTTGGAAAAATTTGGCCATGTCATGGCACGTTTTGTTGATAATCATCTTCTTTTGTTTTATGGCGGAGTTGGGCGCTGCATGGTCAAAGTTTGGTTCGTCGGCGTTTTGTCAGTTGGTTTTTGGGTGGGTTGCTAGAAGTATACCAATGTTAGAATATTACTTGATTTTTTTTTCGTCCTATGCTTGAAGTGTGACGACATGGCCCGGCCCCGTTGCATGTACCAGGGCCATCAGCGTGTTGACACTTTGAGAGTCACCGCTTGGTCCGGAGTCCCTTTGCAGACATTGTGTAGAGTCGACAAACTCGTTGTCATGTCACTGGATAACAAGGCTCTATGGAAAGTCATGCAAGGTCAGGCCCTGACTTGTGGGTACGGGGCACTTTGGTTTGTACTTAGTATGTCATACCAAACCAACAGACCTCGGATGGGACCTACAGATATGAGATGTCTTTATTCATATGTGTCTACGGTACACGTTGAGCTGGTACAACATGCAACGATCAGGGGTAAATATTCTATGCCGGCAGGAAATCCTCTGGGATACTTTAGGGGTGTTACAATCTCGGCGTCTCGGTTTACGACACTTGTCTCCTTCGGTTTCCGAAAGAGAACTCGATCAGAAAAAAAAAAAAAAAAAAAGAAATGGGAACATCTCGGCAAGATGGTTCTCTGGGATGTATTTTTGTCTTATTCCCCGGGCTTACAGTATTTGGTCTTATTCCGTGCCTCGGCACGTTCAAGTCACCAAAAAAAAAGCCCTTATTCCGAAGTTGCCCGGTTTTACCACGTATGTTCAGCTTCGTGTTAACGAGTAGTTCTCCAGGTGGTGGTTGGCTCTTGTTTCGCTTTCCCCACAACAGGGAGCTCTAAGCTACAGTAGGAGAGGATGGACCGCCCCTCCTCCGCAAAATGGGCAAGCGGAGAGAACAGTCAAAGAAAAGAAGTGGAGAGAGGTCGGCTTCGGCGTCGGTTATCATCGCGCTGATTCGGCCTTACGTCACTTTCTTGTCCATTTGGTACCCTCTTTCACATGGGCTTTTGAAAATGTTACTCAGGTGGTTCGAAAGGTTCGAAACTTGGGGAAAATGGTCACGTTCCTGGACAATTGAATTGGACATTTCCTATTGGCTTTTTATCGCTGCCGATGTCTTCCGTTGAAAAAACAAAACCACCTTAAAATACTCTTGAGTGACTGACTGCCGCTTGGCCGAAGCTGGCTTGGTGAAGTAGCCTGCTAGGGAATTCACCAGGTACGGGTACTATAGTTCGCCATCGAAATTGGTTTTGCTTTAAAAACATCTCACCATCTCTCAGGGCAAACGCCTGTCAAATCAAGTCTACCACGTGCCCCGGCTACGGGCCATTCTTTCAAACTAAGACATCCTGTACATTAGTGACGCGCAATTTTCAAGGGTACACAAGGAAGCTTGCACCCCGTCGCCGGATGGAACATGAGTGCACAGGGAAGCACAGTAATTGTAAAAATAACATCGAGTACACGAGGACGTGAATTACGAGTGTTTTGGGAAGAAAAAAAAGCATGCATCCCCTGGATTTTACGGGATACAACATGCGCTGCCCATGACAGCTGATCTCATGGTGACTATGCCACGGCCGGGCGAAAGGTAACTTTTTGGTTTGTTCTGGGCTGCCAATGTGGGACGCCCGCCGCCCCCATTTTCTCCAAAAATAATGTCCTTGAGCGCGGCTTAAGGGAGGGAGGGACAGGGAGAACGTATTGCTCACCTGAGCTTGTATTTCTCGGAATGGGATTCCTTCAATTCTCGGTTCTATTTCTCCTTGTGTTGTACTGTTTTTAGCTGATACTTTATTTCCCCTCGGCTCCTATTTCCCCCCTGCTTCGGCTCTTTTTTTGTGCAATTCCTGGCCTTGTTTGGTTTGGTAGCTACAAAAAGGGAGCTTCCCCTGGACAAGCTCACTTACATCATTTTTCTGCATGTGATACCTCTAGGGCAGAGCTTTAACCAAGCTGAAGCCCTTCAACCAAACTTTTCTAGTTCACTCTTCTAGATCCATTGGTCCCCTGTCCTTAATTCTTCCTCTTGTATTTGTTTCTCGTGTCCGAGATTCACCAAATTTGCTCCTTCACTTCGGCGAGCATCACCTTGGGACAAATAGTAACTGACACCTTGGGTTGTGCACACAAAATCCGATCATCTTGGAACTTGCATCCCGCTGTTACAGGTTTTCGCAGGAAATAAAAGGCGCTAGGAGATACCCTGCCCACTTGCAGCATCCGCAGCCCCCTTTTGCAACTCGGGACGAACACGTGAAAGTCGCTTGCAGCTCCACGATTTTGCCTGACGGACAGACACGCGGAGCCCAAACATCCTTCGTCCTGTAAAACCTACCTGGCCTTGGTTGTTGTGCTCCTCCCGCTTGCACTCGAACGCTTTCATCCTTGACAGCCTTGTCCTGCATGCGCCGACTTCGGAAACGTCACAACCGTCCCGGCGCTCGACCTCGCTGACCCCTCCAAATTCTATACCCTCCCAGCAACGCAAGGTTCAGCTCAAAAACCAACAACGGCACGCTCACACATAACCCGGCGCAGCGCTAAGGGGAAACAAACACGAAGATGGCGACAAAGGTCAGCAAAGACGGCAAGCCGCCGCCCTCTGCCGCCGTCAACCTCATCGCGGGCGGCGGCGCCGGCATGATGGAGGCGCTGGCTTGCCACCCGCTGGACACCATCAAGGTGCGGATGCAGCTGTCGCGACGGGCGCGGCAGCCCGGCGCACCCAAGCGCGGCTTCCTTGCCACGGGCGCCGCCATCGTCAAGAAGGAGACCCCGCTGGGTCTGTACAAGGGCCTGGGCGCGGTCCTGACGGGCATTGTACCCAAGATGGCGATCCGGTTCACGAGCTTCGAGGCGTACAAGCAGATGCTGGCCGACAAGGAGACGGGCGGCGTGACGGGCCGCGCGACCTTTTTGGCGGGGCTGGCTGCGGGCGTCACCGAGGCGGTCGCCGTCGTCACGCCCATGGAGGTCATCAAGATCAGGCTGCAGGCGCAGCACCACAGCATGGCCGACCCGCTCGACATACCAAAGTACCGCAACGCCGCGCACGCCCTGTACACCGTCGTCAAGGAGGAGGGCTTCGGCGCCCTGTACCGCGGCGTCTCGCTCACCGCGCTGCGCCAGGGCTCCAACCAGGCCGTCAACTTCACCGCGTACACGTACTTCAAGGAGAAGCTGTCCGAGTGGCAGCCGCAGTACAACGGCACCACGCTGCCCGGCTACCAGACCACCCTCATCGGCTTGGTTTCGGGTGCCATGGGACCGCTCAGCAACGCGCCGATCGACACCATCAAGACGAGACTGCAAAAGGCGCCGGCGGTTGAGGGCGTCAGCGCATTCAAGAGGATTTCACAGATTGCGGGCGAGATGTTCAGGTGAGCTTTTTTCTTTTTCTTTCGAGGCGGAATCCAAGCGGATCTACTGGCTAGCAGTGGACCCCGCTCGTTGCTTGTCCACCGGGGCAGATTTCAGGAACAAAAAGAAGTGGAGACTGACAAGACGCGCACCCAATTCGAAACAGGCAAGAAGGCATGCATGCATTCTACAAAGGGATCACGCCGCGCATAATGCGTGTCGCACCGGGACAGGCAGTCACCTTTACGGTGTACGAATACCTGAAGGAGAAGCTCGAGACGAGAGGACCATTTTCACTTTCTGGCGGCGAGTACAACGACTAGTGGTTTTGTCGGCTGCTGAGATATGTTGATGATAGGATTCCTAGACGTTGAGAGAGACTTTTCGATGCGGAAGGCGTTGGAAAAGAGCCCCGGGTAGAGGTTGAGTCTAGTAATTGGAAATTCCAATTGGATTGTGTTTTTTTAGCATGAACATTTTCGCTTTGAGCACCTCGTGCTGCATGTGCGCAACTTGGGCCTCATGCACATAAATTCCTCAGAAGAATTCACAAGGGTGATGTCGTCATTTAAACCCCGACAACACTTTATTTTCTAGAAACCTAGGTACCTGGGTGGTCGTAGACTTCGGACATGCCAGCCATGGCTGCCTGCAGAGGCGGCAACTCATTACATCGTTAACGTGCAAGGGAAAACCCAGTGTGGCGCCCCATTTTGAATCGCCAATCATCGGCCGGGCCTCTTGGGCCGGCTGAACGCCTTCTTTTGCTCAACCTGAGGGTGAAGCTCAGAAAGCACAGACTCCTCGGTGATCTCGTTCGGCTCCTCGACCTCAAATTTCTTCGCCGCCACGATGCCCATCTCCTGCTCGGCCGCAGTCACCACGGCGCGCTTCATCAGCGGGTAAACCATGCGCTGCTTGATGGGTACCCTGCCAGTGGTGCTGGTAGGGCATGTGTAGAAGAAGAGGATCGGGCTCTGGGTCTCGCCGCCGTGCTGATGAGTGTATCGGTAAAAGGTGAAGCGCGGCTCCGTGGCCGATATCTCGGACACAAGCTCGCTGATTGTGCTCGGGGTGGCCGAAGTTGCAACGTTCTCGACGGTTTCGGTCCCGGGGTTGATTTTCTATGCGTGAAGTCGCCAGCCGCACGTCAGCAAAATGTCGCACCATCCAATTGCCTGTTTACTGGAACATATAAGAACCTACCATCATCACAAGACTCCTGGACCCGCTCTCGTCTGCCAGCTCCTTGAGCGCCTGCAGGGCCTCGTCATCGATCGGCATGTTCATGTTCTTGCTGAGATGGATCTCCTTGACGCCCGTACCAGCGCCAGCCTCTTGCTCTGCACGCTTCACTGCCCCCAAAGTCCTTTCCTCCTCGGTAAGCGGAGCAGCCATTTCACTGTGAGCATCCTGCTTCTTGAAGCCCTGTGGAGTCAGCTCCTCGGCCGAGTTTGCAAAAACGGTGTCGCGGAAATGCTCAGAGCCGAGCTCTCGAACCAGCGTCAGGCGGGTCGACGCGAAGAGCATCTTCTGCCGCACGGGCGCCGAGTCCGGTATGTAGGTGATCGCTACGAGGTGCGGGGCGGCATCGTGGCGGCGCAGGAGGATGTATAGTGCTTCATTGGGCTTGAGGTGCGGCGCGAGGAGGTTGTTTAGGTTGTCGTCGAAGGAGGAGGATGGGGACGAGGTCAGGAGGGTGACGGGCTTGAGGGCTTCAGAAGAGATGGTAGCGAGGAGTGCAAAGTTTGTGGGGGAGGAGAGGAGCTTGTTGAACTCGGCCGTGAGCTCCTGCGAGGCTGTTGGGATGTCTTGGCGTTAGCTCGACGCTTACCATGCTGCGAGAGAGACGGCTTGTCTGCTATCAAGTTGAAGTGATCAGTGGGGAGCTTGCCTGAGATTCCGGACTGCATCTTGTAGATTGTTTAATTTCCGTCTGCGTTTCAGATATGCAAACACAGTATCGCCCTTTGGGGAACAGGCGCCTTTTATCTTGGACAATTCCAATGCCGTCAGCAACCCAGCAACTCGAGAGTCATCTGGCTGGAATTTACCATGATCAAACGCGCCGCTTAGCTGCCCCTCTCCATGCTAGTCAAGCCAGTGCTTCATGGGACAATGACGGTGAGCATGGCCCGTGCGCATGGCCATCGCCGGCGGGGTTCCGCCTGCCCCTGAATCGGAAAGAAATCGGGTCTACGGTAGGGATTGTACAGCGGAGTGGCTTGCACCAACACGAGCGATCAGCAGGCAGGGTAGCTAGCAGAGCTTAGCTGCATCGAATTGCGGCATCAAGTTTGGGGAGAAAATGGTTTCGACCATAATTGGCTTAAGTTGCACTAGGTATTTCTGAAGAATTATTTATATATGGTTTCAAAGAGGGAAAATTGAATTATTAGAATGACACCAACTCCTGTCCAAATATGCTACATGCCGAACAAAACGCTACAAATATGAAGTCCAGCTTCAGCAGATCGCCAAAACCAAATATGCGTCCAAAGTATAAATCCCGGATCAGTCGTTTCTTCATCTCAAAGTTTAAAAAAAGAAGTCTCTCAGACCAGCACTCAACTCTCCTCAAACAACATCATTAGTAGGAGACCAATCACCTCGAGATCCAGTAGCCCCCGTTTCCGTGAGCCTGATCCATCATGCCTGCGGCATCAGTCCGCACACCGAGCAGATGCACCGGCACGCGGTCAAACTGCATCTGCGCTTTATCCCTCGCCCCCACCAGTCGATCGGAGAACGTCCTCGCGTTCTTCAGCTCCCGGATCTGGTCCTTGGCCACCTCGGGAGCCCACGCCTCTCGCGCCAGGCTGCCTAGCGTCAACATCCTGTCCATGGCGAGGCAGTGCAGGTGCTGCTCCATGGACGGGGGAGCCGGTGCACCGTTCCCTGTCAGGGTCGGGCGCAGGTAGCCCATGACGACGAGCTTCATTCTCGCATCGAAAAAGGTCACGCCCGGCCCAAAGTCGTTGACGAGGTGCACTGTCACGATCGGGCGTTGTGTTATGACGGCCGGGTTTACGCTGTGCGTGGGCACACCGACAGTGATGATCGCCTCATGCCAGTCGGGGTCGATGGCCTCGTCTAGTGGCTGGGCCTTCTTGCTGCCGTTCGGCTGTACGCATGCCCAGCCAAAGTAGACGCCTCGGAGACGCTGGCGCATCTCCTCGGGGACGTCGTCCAGGTTCGCTGTAGGCATGCTCAGCTCGCTGGCGCCCCTGCCAGTTCCCCTGACCACCTTGCCGCCAAACTTGATGGGGAAGGGCTCCTCCGGTCCCTCGTCGGGGCCAACAGTGTTCTCGCCAAACACGGCGGGTCTCTGGCCGATGGTGTTGTACCGGCCTGCCGCGTGCTCCGTATTGTACCTGTTGTTGGCCTCAACGAGACGTCCCTGCATCCCTGACTTGTCGTACGCCTTCATGCCGACCTTGGCGATCGTCTCGGAATGCTTGATCTTCTTGGTAACCATGGTGGCAGCCCGGCCCTGCGCTGCACCGGCAGCCATGGTGACAGGCTTGGTGTACTTGCTCGCATACACGATGCCGACCGTGCTGGCGACCTTGATGCCCATCTCGAGGGGCATGGTGGTCACGCTGGCACCGCGCATGACGCTCACGTCCTTGCTTGTGCTCAAGACTCGGAAGACGGGGCTGCTGCACAGGGTCTTCTTCTTGGGTGGCGGGCGCACTGTGCCGTCGTCATAGTAGGGCGACGTTCCCTGGGCGTAGTGATCGCTGGAGCTGCTGCTGGACGAGGCGCACAGGATGATGCGGAAGTACCCGTCCTCGGCGGCGGCAGGGATCCTCACGACGTGCGTCTCGCGCCACACGTGCTTGCTGACCTTGCCGCCCGCCTTGGCCGCCTTCTTGAGCCACTTGGCGCTGTCTCTCTGAAAAGCCCGCTCGTCGCCTTCTGGCACCGCAGACACATCGACATGCGAGACAGGCGTCACGTTGATCCATGATCCCGTCGCGCCAACCAACGTCTTGAGCTTCATGCCCTTGTCGCCCGAGAATCCGCGCTGCTGCAGCCACAGTGTGCGGTCAACAGGGAGCGGCTCCGACGAGAAGATGGAGATGGTGACCGATGTCTCTGAGCCCTTGTACATGACAATACCAGCCGAGTGGCGCAAGATGGTATAGTGCTTGGTAGACTCTGCCGGGTGGGAGATGAGCCCGCCCGCAAAGAAGGCTGTCTCGTCCGCTGCGTTCTTGAAAAAGTTCTTCTTGGCCGGGGCGGCTGCTGCCTCCCCGGTCTCAGTTGATGGGAAGACGCCAGACGCGCTGTCTGGTGTGGCGGGACTCAGAGAGATGGGCGATGGTGAGGTAGGTCTGCTTCTGCTCATGAAGGCGCCGGGCTTCGCCCGTATGCTTGGGGTGAGTCCCGGAACCTCTTCGGGGGAAATCGTCTCTGCCCTCATCTGAACGTGTGCATGCGTCTGCATCTCAACATGAACTTCATGACGCACTTGTGTCGTTGTTTGCGGTGTCTCCGGGGCCGGGGAAGGAGCCCGGCGGCCAGGAATCCGTAGGGGAAGCGGCATCAATGGCCTCTGGCTCGTCACAGGCGTATGGTCTTCGTCGTAGCTGTTCACCGGGACTATATGGGTTTGGATGCCTAGGCCGAGGGCGGCGTCGTTGTCGTAGGGTTTCGAGGATGAGTAGGGCGGCGGAGGCTGGGTCGGGAGCGGAGGGATCGGTGATACTGGTTTGCGCCGTAAGTTGGTTTCGCTTCGCGCGGTGCGAAGTCTTTGAAGTGCTTCCATCTTGGACCGCTTTGGCTGTGACTTGGTGTTTGTAAGGGTGAATCCTTGTAGGTGGTTTCAGAAGTAACGGTAGTAGTGGTACAGATAGTTTGAAGATGCAAATGGATGTATAATTGTCTATGCTTTTGGCGCTGTAGCGTACACTAGAGAGGAAATAATGGCAACAAGTTCAAACTAAAAGGAAAAGAAAGGAAAAAGAAGCAATTGGCGTATCGAAGCGAAATGATGAAGATGAACAATCTATTGAAATCAGAACATTGGGACATAAAGTTGAGCGGGCTTCTTTTGTGTCAGGAGGTTGAGCAAACAAGACAGGGTCCAGTCGCCACAAGTGAACCAGAAATCTGATTTTCCTGAATGCCAATGCCAATGCAACGCCAATGCCAGACAATGAAAAGAGGAGTGAGCCTAGAAACTTGACCCCAGGTACAAAGAGAGAATGAAAGCCAGACGAGTCAAACTCCAATCACCGCGATGACTGTTGTGCTAAATTGGGAACAAAAGAATTGACTGGTGAGGGAACCCATTCTTTGTCGTTTCAGAAGCAACGCCGCAAATGTTGGAGATCGCGTTTCACTGGATGGCAACAACAGAAGGTGCACGCGAGCGGTGTTGTGCGACTGTGGGTCACGTGCTTAAGCGCGGCACTGGGTGGAGCTGCGATTGGCGAAGCGCCAACGCTTTGTTGTCCCCAAACGATGAGAGCCAATCAAGCCTGAATTTTGCTCCCAAGACTGGACGGGACCTGACATTTTTGAGCTCAAAATGAGGAACCTCTTGCTACATTCACTCCAATTCTCGACGGGAAGATCGAGACCAGACCGCCCCCTCGACATAGAGGCGCAGCAGTAAACAGAAACAAAGGCGCGCGGCTACACACCAATTTAGCAAATGACTACCTGGGTTCTTTCCGCGATATTCTTCATTCTGCATCCAATGGACAAATCGGCGGCGTGTCGTTGACCTGGATCCCGTCTCTTTTCTTCCTGTGCGAATCTGCATACGGCAGCTTCCATCCACCTTCACTGATCGGCACCGACAACCACAACCTCATCAAATGTCTCGCAGGTCTTGCCTTGCCCTGCTCGTCGACAGATCCCTCTGGCCAGTTGGTGTATGCCGTCCTTGCATGGAACACGTGCCGGTTGCTCAACCACTGGATGTCGCCCGGCTGCAGTATCATGTGGAGGCTCTCTCGCTTGCATACTTTTTCCAGCACATCAATGGCTGTCTTCTGCTCCTCGCTCAGTGGCGGGATCTTGGCGTCGGGCCCTGTGTTATACCTCGCGAGTGACGTGACGTTGTTAGGGTCGAACTTGCCGAAAAGTCGCCCTTCATCGTCAAGGTAGAATACGCTCGCTCGGATCCATGGCTCTTGTCCCTCTGATACCTCGCCCTTGCGGTCGAGGTACCATATGGGCTGAGTGAACAACCTGGCAACTTCGGGATATTCTCTCTGCAAAACGTTCCAGACCTGGTGTTGAGACACTATGTCGCTTTCACCCCCTTCCATTGAACGGGCAATGCAGAGCAATCCGACGAGATCAGCAGCATCTGTGTGAAAGTATTGTCTGTTCCGATCAGCTTGCAATTCAACACACCAGCCGCCGCCGCTGGCACTTATCCAAGTCTGGTTGAGAAGTCTCACCTGGCGTTGGTTCGATAGATGCGCACCCTATCAGTCTTTGTTGGATCTTCACCGAGGTCCTTGACATGCCCCAACACATGACCCCGACCATTCTGGCTGACAAAGTAGCCGAGGTGAGCGCCGAGGCCCATGTACGCCGTTGCACACTTTTGCAGCCCCCATTCCTGGACTGGTATGTTTTTGAACAGCCAGAACCCCTGTCCATCTAGCAGCAAGGCCTTGAGAGCCTTCATGCGAGACGCCAAATTTGGCAACTGGAAAAGATCCTGCTCAGCATTACCTGGTCAGAAAAAGTAGCTTGTTTCTTTGGATGGAAACAGTGATGCGCACCTTGGACATGGCAGTCAGTTGCTGGCCGGACTCGATGTAACGATCAGCCGCCGCTCCAATCTCGGCTACATCGTCGTTGCTAAGAGAATAGGTCCATTTCTCGGGCTTGTCGACAAATTCTTTGGCGTTCCATGCTGTAATACCTGTGATCTCTTTCGGGAAGTCCTCGTATGGGCGAATTTTCGAGTACACGGGTGCATGTTGGCCCGAGGTTTTGATGCCATCTGGGAATATTGCCTTGTCAACAACAGGCTCGGCCAGCGAAGAGCCTGACGTGACCTCGACTAAACCAGGCATCGCTTTGTTTCTGTGTATATATTAATCGATTATTTCTTTGGTTTGATGACCTGCTCGTGTTTCTTGGTATTCTTTGTTTCGCGTGTGTGAGTTTTGCACGCTGTTCTTCAAGATTTGTCAAAACAAGGATTGGAACCAGTTCTGCAGATGATCGCATCAGCAATCACACCATCGAGACTATCCCATTACTTCCTGTGCATTCCACCCCAGGAGCGAATCGGCTTTGCGAATCCTGGAATTGATTGGTAAGCCGTTGAACTAGGCATCCATCTATTACGGATCCCCACAGTACCGAGAACCTAATGCGGGGCACCCGCCAGTACAGCCTAAAGCCATCTGATAAAGAGGGCTCAAAATAGGAAGTAGCCGGGGCTATCCTGGAGATTCTCCAGTCTTGCCATTGCGGGTCCTGATGGCGTCAAGCTGTGTTTACCCTAGCGAGTGCATATGTATGTCATCGCTGAATGTCCTATTTTAGTTCTAGAACTAGTTCTATCTAGAACTTGTTGGTATATATCATGGTGTCGCAGCCACCCATAGCTCCACTTTCTGTTGCGTTCAGTAGACTGTAAACCTCACAAGTGTGGTAATAATCATTGCTGTACCTTCAATATCGTTTCGATGGAACCCTTGTATTATCGACTTGTTGATCTATTGCTGCTTGGAATTGCCTGTCAGTAATGTGATGTTTGAGGTTTTGAAGTGGAAGCCGGCATACTTTGCTCTACACTACGCAGAAACTACACTTTGTCAGTCATAAACATGCGCCCAGCCAAGCCGCCTTTGTTGATTCACTCCAAACCCTTTTGAGTTTCATGGACTATTTCGGCGAGCTCCAACGACGAGAGCCTTGCGTTGTCCACAAGTCGAGGCAAAAGATTTACTCGGGAAAAACACCGAAAGATAAATGCCTTGGTGCGAACGACAGTCAAACTGATGATAGTGTATTCAAAATGGGAAGTTTCTCAGATATATGCAACTGGGTCAAGCCTATATCGAGCTTCGTGGCTTGAAAATAATTTTCCTCTTCGCCATCGCTCATATAAAGTCGGGGGAAAGGCGAGTGTGTGTGTGCTATTGTAGACATCCAAGTGTCGTTGCAGATGGTATGGCACTGTTGGTCATGGTAGCGGCTTCATCCTCTGTCAAGTGGATGTATTGGTGTAGAACTCGGTGGATGAAGACAAGTTCGGTGTGATACAACACCGTCAAGACATGAACGTACAACTGAACTAGCTACATACGGTTTGGGACAATGCCGTACGTCCGGTATGTGTCACGGCAAGTGAAAACGATTGCCATAATTTGCAGGCTCGCCAAACAGATCCACAAATTTTCCCTCTCTTAAAATTACACCAAGTTAAGTAGAACTAGTCAGGCTATGGCGTTTATCGATATATAATCTCTTGGATGGTAAGGTCTGGATCATCACTTCAGACAGGAAAAGAAAAAGAAAAAAATCCACAGCCGCTTACGGCGCTCGCAGGTGCAGCCACCCCTTCTGCACTTGTGCAAAATCATTTGTAGGTCATAGACGGCGTTGAGGCCGATAAGATCAGCTTTGCAACCCATGTAGGCAGGCTGGTAGGGGTATTGGCCCATGTCGCGTTCGAGGCCGTTGGAGCGCGTGTCTAATCACAAGACGATAGAGATGCAATTGGCGTTGCTGTCGCACGCGGCTTTGCACTGCGCAGTCCCCTGGGCGGAAACTTTGCCGGCTTTGCTGATCACTTGGACAAGGCCAGCGCTCGACCAGAAGTCCGAGGTGCAGCCCGGGTCGCGGGCCGTTGGAAGCGGATGATGTAGTGGCCGCCGGGTATGTTTGTTGCCGAGGGGGTGACCTCGGTCGACGAGGTTGTGGTTGATTCTAGGGTGCTGCTGTCGCTGCTGATCTCCGATGATGTAGACTTCGATTAGCGGGAAGTACTGCTTATCGGGGTTGTAGAGTTTCAAGACATCGAGCTGCTGATGGTGGTGGTGGTGGAAGAGCCGGTAGTACTGGAGGACACTCGGGCTGGTGCTTCTCTCCCCGACTGCCAGGATTTACTCCACCAACTAAATAGTCAAGAGGCAGTGTTAGCCATCTAGAGCGATTGCAGCTTCCAGCCACCAAGTACGCGCTTCTGACAGCGGCGTTGGTGCTGAGAAGATCGAGTCTAGATATATCTGTTGTGGGAAACGAGAAGAACATCACCAACAAAGGCGTTGACGCTTGCTATTTGAAGTAAAGGATATCACCTAACAACGTACCCACTACACAGATCACTTGTCATAACGAAAGAAATATCAATTCTGAGGATCTTGAAAGTACAGAACTCATCAGTCTCGTATCTTGGACGAGATCAAGACAGCCAGGGACCACTATCCTGGTAGGGAGTTTCCTGCCTATCTAGGTACCTAGGTCCCTATTTCCTAGGTATCTATGGATGTATGAAGTGACATCAGGGTATTATTACATTCACCGGGCGATAGAGACTACAGCTTTTGAATTAATCCAAGGCTTAGGCGATATGTATTTAACTAAGAGTACAGTAATTTGTTGGCTCAACTCAGGCTGAGTTTATAGGCCTGGGAGAGCACATATGAGCCAAGGATGTCTGCTGTATTTGAATACCAAGTTGGTGGCAAATGCCATGATTTGGGTAGACATCGCAAGGCCAGAAACGCCCGCAAGACGTTGAAAAGACCCCTGTTCCTCAGCCACGGCTAACCAATTACAAACCGGGCAAGAAAAAAGAAAACAAACAGACATCTTTCGCTGGCCAATCAAAAAAATGCAGTACGCTGTCTGATGTGCCCTTGCCAGATCAGTAATGACGGAGGGCATCGCTATTTATTTTCCTTCTCTGGCCAGACCTTTCTTCATAACTTTTTGAAGCTTGCCATTTCCCAACCCTCACCTTTTGAATCTCCGGACAACCAATCATCATCAACTCCCATCTGCCTCCTTTTATCCCAAAGCCGAAACAGCGCTCGCAACGCCTTCATCGAATCTCCTCCTGCTTACTTCTTTATCTTTACGCAAGCCTACCTCTTTTATTTTTGGGTAACAAAGTCGGTCACCGTTTCGGGTCATCAGCCCAAGTATCACTAGCCCAATTACCCTCGCCCAACAACAACAACAAAAACAACAACAACAGCAGCAGCAGCACTCCGTCTCTGCCATCACAGTCGGAATGTCCACGACTTTCTGGAGCGCAGTCGGCTCAGCAGCCAGGTTCGGAATGGCTGTCGCTGTTGTGGCCACAACCGTGGCGTCATTTTCTAGTCGTGTCATGGGTGACGACGAGGTGAGAGCCCATGCTCTTTTTTTCACCCCAGGCTTTTCTCTTTCCATCTCAGATCCCACTCACTCTTGCCCTCTACTAACGTCGCCTTTCTCCGTCTCTCTCAGGACCCTCTCTCCCTCGCCATCTGGACCGAGGAGGAGGGTGATGCCTGGTGGATGATCCCGTGAGCGAACGAAATACCATGCATCAAACCAAAGCACTTTGCAAATCTCTAACAACCGCGGCCGGCGCCAAAGAATGTTTCATGCCGGGATGATTGTCGAGGCTGATGTGAGTACTTTGTTCCCTCCGAGCGTGGTGTCTTTATTTTCAGCATCTGCCGCAAGCCTCACGGTCACAGACTTTGGTGCTAACATTTCCATCTCTTCGGCCAGGCGGTGGCGGTATGAGGGGGCTGCTGGAGCAGCAGGGCTGCAGGACAATGTACGACTATATACGATGACACGAGTTTGTTTGGGCGCTTGGCGTTGGGGGCAAATATTCTGTCGGTGGCTGAGGCTCTTTATAGAAATGATGGCAGCATGGGACTGTCTGGGTTACGCAATAGATTTGGGGTTTTGAGATGAGATACTGCCTGTTTGCGGCGATCTGCAGCATGTTCAAGTGCACTTGTTGACTGTCATGTTATCTTTCACTACTCTATGATTCAATTACTCATCTGATTCGGCGTAAAACAGAGGATTCTCAAAGCAGCTTGGCTGTTCATGGCACAACCCACTCCCCCCATTCTGGTATTTTGGTGTATCTGGACCTCTCATTGACTCGAAGCCTAGAATTCGATCACTCATAAGCGCGCAAAATTTAATGTCAATGTATCATTAAGGCGACTAAGCTATATCAGCTCGGCATTTTGAGCTGCTCATTATTCATATCTCGTTTTTCTTTTTTTGAGTCATTATCAGTTCCCCCTCTAGACCGTGATCCAGCGCGCCATCCAAGTGTCGACAACCTCCTTGGCCTCGTCGACCAAGCCCATATCCAGAAGCAACTGCGTGGTGCCCCTGACGGCCGACTCGAGGGCGGAAAAGATCCAGGCGTGGGTGATGGAGGTGTGCTCCCCGACAAAGATGGTGTTCATCTCGGTCTTGTGGTAGGCGGGGATGAAGAGCTCCTGCTGGCCGACGGTCGGGGACGCCCAGGCGCCGGCCTGGTGCTCGTCCACCTCCCAGCACTGCCTGTCGTAGTTGCCCGTCCACTGCTCGTCGGCCACGTCGCCGTGCGCCTCAACCATGGCGCGCTGCACCATCTCGACGTGGTCCTCGTCGCTCAGCGCGGCCAGCGACCGCGCCAGCGTGCCCGACTGGTACGACGCCAGGATCACGCCGGGCCGGCTCGAGTTGACCTCGTACGACGGGTAGCAGACGGACCCGATGCCCGGCACGTCGACGGAGCCGCAGCCGCCAAAGATGGGGTTCTCGGCCTGGTGCTCCCAGAAGCGCGTCTTGTAGTGCAGCGCCACCTTGCACGACTGCTGGTAGCTGAGCGTGTTGATGGCGCGCGACAGCAGGCTGGAGAAGGCGGGCAGGCGCCACAGCCGCACCTTGGAGAAGGGCACCGACACCACGGCGTAGTCGTACTCGTCGCGCCGCGCCGTCCTGTCCGACGCCCTGTCGCGCCACGTCAGCGCCACCTTGGACGTGGCCTCGTCGTACTCGAGGCCCGTGATCTTGCGGCCCAGCGTGAGCCGGCCCTCGACGAGCGGGGCAAAGGCGCGCGGCAGCGACTCGAGGCCCTTGTCGATGGTGCGCCAGGTCGTGGCGCGGAAGTACTCGTACCACTGGCCCCACAGCGGCGTGCTGCCCGAGCCCGAGAGGAAGTCGACCGTGTCGTCGTCCAGCTCGAGGTGGTAGCGCAGGTACGCCGTCTCGGACCAGTGGAACAGCCCGCGGTCGATGGCGTCGCGGTGGGCCTGGAAGACGTTGGCCGAGATGTTGCGCGCCCGCTCGGGCGTCATGTCGATGATGCGCTCGAGGAACTTCTTGCCCATCTCGGCGCCCTCGACGTCGGAGGCGTTGGCCGCGGCGGGGAGGACCGACTTGTCCAGCGCGGCAAGCTCCCTGCCCGAGGGGATGCGGCCGTCGGGCAGGCGGTAGCCGCTCGAGCTGGCCGGCGTGTTGGGGTTGGTCTGCACCCAGTTGATGAACTTGACCGCCAGGTCCGAGTCGTTGCCGTTCCTCTCGTTGAGCACGTCGGCCAGCTGGAACACCATCTTGTGGTCCTGGATGTCGAGCGTCTGGTTGATGTCGGCGTAGCGCACGCTGACGGGGAACCGCATGGGGCCCATCTCCTGGTACTGGTAGTCCTCGGGCCCCGTGCCGTTGAGGTACTTGGTGCGGATGCGGCCTCCCAGACGCTCGCTCGACTCGACAATGTGCCAGTTGGTCACCCCCACCGAGTCCAGGATCAGGCTCGTGAGCAGCCCAGACATGCCGCCGCCCACGATGGCGATCTTCTTGGCCTTGGCCTCGGCGGTCGCGACGGCCGAGACGTTCTTTGACTCGAGGTAGCGGACCCCGTCGAACCACATGCCGTTGGAGTCGCCCACCTCGCTCAGCGCCTGTCTCTTGCGCAGGCTACGAGACCCCGAAAAGTCGATGGGGGCAGACCTTCCGAGGAGGTTGCCCTCGGGGTCGCGAGCGTGCAGGCAACCCCCCGGGCTGGCCTCCCTGGGAACAGACCAGACGAGGCGATCGGGCGAGGCAGAGGTGCGCGTGGTGAGGAGGGAGGCGACCTCGTGGGACTGCTCATCTCTCTTTGCGCTGCAGTCACCATACACCACGCGGACCTGCTTGCCGTGGGGAAAGTCATCGCGGTAGGAGAGGTGGATGTTGTGAACCGCGGCGGCAGAGATCTTGTCGAGACCCCTGAATGAGATGGAGTCCTCGGTCCCGGGGGTTGGGGAGGAAAGGGCACCGCTGCCAAAGACGAGGAGCGAGAATCTCACCCAAAAGTTCGTTGAAGCCAACATCTTGAGAGAACGAGAGAGGGCAGCCAAGAGTCGATGGTGGTGATGAAGTACATCCTTTTCCTCGATTCGGCGAAGGAAGCACCTCTATTTAACTGCAGACTGGGTAGATGCCGTCAACACTATACTGAGATCCATCTACAACCGCACCCATGAGAGTCGACCCATCGCCTCTGATAGCAATCGGTGGACTCTGAGAGTGAGCCTCGGCTGTCTTCCAGCCTCCAGTAACATATTTCGCGCACTCTGATACGAAGGGAAAAAAAAAACTTGTTGGTCCGCCCGACATCGCCACTCCCTCAGGCTTGCCTCATGGGGGCCACTCCGCTAGCCCTAAAAGCCGTTGAAAAATGACATCGGGATGCACCGCCGGTCAAAACAAGCCGACTCTATGCGGTTGGTAGCTTATCTTCGGGGGAAAAAAAGATCCGGAATGATCGGAGCGGGGCTCAACTTTTTGCGGGCATGTCGTTTTTTTCCCCCAGTTTATGAAGATAAGAAAAGCTACAGTATGAAAAGATTATGCAGGTCCAAAGAGATACAGGCCAGATGCGCCCCGGCTTTCCTGTAGATAGTTGGCTTGGCAGTGTGGGGGCGATAGGCCGTTACCAAGACTTTGGACCCGATTGGTGACATGAGCAGCAAGAATTCGGAAAATGCGACGGTCCAAGTGAGACAAAATTACATCTTTGGGGTTGCTGAGGGTTTCACAGAGCCCTATGTGCATTTTATAGTGTGAAACAGATTGACGTTGTGTCACACGATCTCGGTGCATCGAACCAATCCATCGGTAATATGTATGGGCTTCGGCCGGAACCCGAATTCTTCAACGAGCTTCTCATGCCCCCACGAAACTGTAAGTAGACAACAGGCCAAGGCAACTCATGATAGGCAATATTCTCTACCCCGCTGCAATGCCAGAAAAGAAAGACATGGACTTTGATATTTTGTTCACCATTATCGCCCCGATAAGAACTTGCAGGAGCCGGGCCGCGGGACCGGTATCGAGAAATATGGAGTCGAGCTGAGCCCAGGTGTACGGGTCGGGCTAATTTTATGGAGAAGTCGCGGTGAAGCTGCAAAGACTTGCAAGTAAAGCCAAGGTGACCAAAAGGGCGCGGGCCAGTGTGACGAACCACCTATGCAGGCCAAGACCCTATGGTTGCCAAAATAGGAAGGCAATTGAACGCGAATTCCTTGACGGATCAACACCCTGACCGGTCCGTCCGACTGCGGAGAAAAGTGGCTGGCGAGGTGTTGTGATATGAGTTTTGTTCCGATCTTGAATGACAGTCTGACGTAAAGCCAGAAAACCTAGCCAAGTAGGTAGATACCCAAGGTAGGTTGGTACTGAAGGTATATAGACTTCATGTCTTGACTTGTCCAGCCAAACAGCACCAATCCCTCGGGTCAGCTACTACTTTCGAGGTTGCCGCTTGCTAGTCCCAGCTTCACTTCCTTTGATCAGTCACAATGCTCGGAACCGCCATGATCAAGACGGCAGCGCTGCTGCTCGCCGCTAGCGCATCCGTTTTTGCTGCCCCGGCTAGACCAGTCATCACGCACCTCGGAAGCCAGGGCCCGATATTGTGTAGGTCAACGTTGCATACCACCAGACCCCCCACCGTGAGAGCAAAATCGCTAAACATGATCCCAGCCGGTGGTGTCATGACCAGGGACCTCGTCTACACGAGCGGCACCACCCCGTCCATCAACGGCACGATTCCTGAGGGCATCAGTGCACAGACTGTAAGCTTTGCAGACCTCCTTGCTTCCTCATAGTTTGCTTCGATCCCCCCAAAGCTTGGTCAGAGAAATCGCTGACCCCAGTCGCTTTTCACCCACCGCAAAAGGCCAACGTCATCAACAACATCGCCGCGGTCCTCAAGGAGGCAGGCACGTCATGGGAGTACGCTCTCAAGACCACCGTCTTCCTGGCCAACATGGACGACTACGCGGCCATGAACGCCGTGTACGGCGAATTGCTGCCCAACCCCAAGCCGGCGCGGACCACCATCCAGGCTGGAAAGCTGCCTGGAAATTTCCTGGTGGAGATTGAGGCCGTGGTGGCGAGGCCGCACTGTTGAAAACTTTGTGGCTGGTTTTCTTGGGGAAAAAGAGAAAAAAAAAAAAAAGAAATGGCGCCACCTATCATGGAGATCAACGATTGTTACGAACCTAGCAAGGTAGTCAAAATAAGCTCATACCAATGCTTAATCACCCCCAGCAATAAATGTCACAGGCAAAAAGGTGTGCAACTACACAAAAGGAGATAAAAGCTCCGAAAGTGTGGGGCCTAGAAGCGTCAAAAGCGTTAGAGGCTATGGCGTGATTTGTGACTGCTCAAAGTTGTGATCGGTTCTTGCCGATTTTGGCGCAGTGTGCAAAATCTTGGCAGCCGCAGGGTCCTGGCTCACGTTTTCCCTGCGGGTTTCACTTTAACGAATGAAAATCAAGGCAAAGCAGCGGTCGTAGATGGTCTTGGTTGTGTTTATTGTCCTGTGGCAGCTATTGTTCGAAGAGAAGAAATGCAGGACTCCTTCATCTCTTCTGATCCTTCTTTTGAAAACTTGAGCAATTCTGAGCTTCACTGCCTTGAATGTACGCCGATGAATTTCATTGCTCTTGTTTACTTCAGGCCTATTAGCCACCTGGTAGACACATTCCTGGGAACTTCAGTTTCGATGTATAGACATGACAGCAATGTGGATCTTTTGCAGTATTTCCCGGAGCGTACTTGGAATTTCACATCTACAAAAGGGACATATTTTTACGCGAGGAGACATTTTGTAGTAATACTTACTGGGTATAATTATTCCTGGAATGCCACCAAAACTTGGACTAGGTTGGTAAACCAATCCATCCCCAAGGATAAGAATCTCATCTGTGGCTGGTGCAGAGGAAGCTGTTATCGTTCCTCAACACCCAAGCTCTACGAGCAAGCTTTTCCCATTGGACCCAAAACTATCCAAGATACTAGGTACCTACCCGCGTCGCGTCCCACAGCTCATCAAAGGGGATGTGGGGTAGCAGTCGGTATTCGGCGTAACACATGACGATCAAGGTGGCCAATGGTCCGTCGAACAGCAACCACAGGCATACCAAGAATTCCTGAACCAACGCGGCGGATCGCCAGGAAAGGTCCAGGTCAAAGGGGAATCCCGGCACCTGAAAGATGAGGTGGAACGACATGTACACGATGGCCCAGGGTCCGTAGAGCACCAGTGAGCACCAGAGGACGAACTCGAGAATCAATGCGGCTTTGCTCCACGAAGACATTGTTGATTTTGTGAGTGGTTTCGTTGTGTTTGTGCCGTTTTGTTGTTGAGTAGATTGAGGTCTTGGTGGTTGTTAGCTTGATTGATTGCATTGTTGGTTCTTGAGGTAACTAGGTTGACAGAACCTCTTTATGTTTTTCAAACTTGAGACGGCAAGTGTGAGGAACACAGGCGCAATCATCTTTTCCCATTCAAAAAACTCGAAGACAATGCAACTGTATGGAGGACTCGTCTTGGTGAAATTGGACCAATGTCTTTGTTCTGCTAGCAAGGGCTGCTAGGCACTAAAAGCAAAATGGCAACCTCTCAGCACAGACATTCAATCCATAGCTTGTTCTGATGCCTGACGGATGGTTTTGACCAGAATGGTGTTGGATCCTTCTCCCCTTGATAAAAAATTCATGTACATGAAGCTGAAACTGTACAACCAAGTCGGTGACTGAGGACAGAAAATGAAGGTCTAGAATAAAAAAAGACGACGCCAATACCTGCATACAATGAACCTCCCAACCACCTTTTGAAAACCAGTTTTTTTTACGCCGCCTCTAGAAACGCGCTCCCGTCGCAAGCATCACACCGCTCTCCCCATCTACCTAGATAGGGAGTACGGCAAGCTGCGCAGCTGGTGCAGCGTCTCCCATTGCGGCCTTGCCACAGCTACCGAACTTTGGCTGGCATCCCTCGAGGCAGAAGCTAGGCCCGTTTCCACTGTACAAGAAAGACTAGTTAGCAATTCAACATTCTCAAATGATTTTCTCTCTCTTCCGCATTTTGCGCAAAAAAAGAGAAGCAAGATAAACGTACCAAAACCCGGCAATCGAGCAGCATGCACCGTGCTCAGTGTCTTCACAGGTCGTGCCGTTCTTGAAGATTCCGCAGGTGCCGTCCTCGGTCGCCACGATGGTGGCCGGGACTGGGGGTATCACCTTTGGATCCGTCGAGACTGGCGTAGATATCTCGGATGCTGGTGTCGGCACTAGCGCGGCGGGGGAGGCGAGGGCTGTGCCGGCCAGAGCGGCCAGGGTGATTTTGCTCAAGGTGCTGATGAGCTTCATTGTGATGTTGTGGTGTTTCTCTTCGTGTCTCTGTCGCCACTGGTTGTATGGTTTGAAATGTTCGTGGAGACTATCCTTTGCTTTTTATCGAAAAAGTGTAGAATTTGGGCAGACACACAACGGCAACGAGAGACTCTAGGTTAGAGACCGTTATATATAATCTACCGGGGAGAAGATGAAAGAATATATGGCATTCAGCTTCCCTCGGAAACTCTTACGTCAAGGAAACGCTCGCCTCTTTAAATACTCTTGACATACGGGGTCCGCGACGTCCCTCGATCAAGCCACAAAAAGGGGGCACGCTAACCCGTTGGCAACGAAGACGCTGTTAGCCTCGTAAGGTGGGAGCTTGATGGCGCTAAGCGGGCGCCTGGACTCGCAGGGAAGACGCCATCGCGTCGGGCTCTAGCGCCTGCGCGAAGGAGGCAAGGAGGGTACCGGCTAGTCTGCAAGGGGCGGTGCTTTTTTTTTTTTTTTTTTTTTTTTTTTTTTTTTTTTGTTTCTTGTTCGACGGCGGCATATGTAGCTGCTCCTTCGCGCGCGCGGTTTTTTTCCTTCTTCTTCTTTTCTTCCAAGGAGCTGCTTGCCGCTTGCCGGTAGCGTCTTGAAGCCCGAGGACAAATTTGCCTCCAGAGCCAGAGCCGGAAGAAGAAGCTTCAGGCGTGCACTGCATAGACGTTGGGAGGCACCGGCATCTAATCACAGCTAGTTAAATTGGGTAGGGTAGCAGCCTCGATCGAATAAATCTGCCCAGTTGGGGTGGTGCTTTATTGCAGCAACCGCCTGTCTCAGAGGCTATCTTCCGCCGCGGATGCTGTGGTGCGTGCCGGCCCAACACTGACAAGAATTCGAAATTCAAATTCCACATCTGAAGAACTCCAGATTCCTCCACGCCGTTTTCCTGTGTAGTCTCAGGCAATACTCCCAATCTGTTCCTCTGTCCACAAAAGCACTGGTCTTCATCCGTCGGGTGATAATACCCACAGCTTGAGGCTGTGGGGGCAGAGTTTCTGTACAAGCTTCTGTTCATGATGGTGGAGAAGACATTGTCTGTTCATGATGGTGGAGAAGACATTGTCTGTTCATGATGGTGGAGAAGACATTGCAAAAGAAACCCTGCTAATTTGCGTGCCAAAAATGTTTGAATTTGCCTTTGGAATGGCTGACTTGCACAAAATGATGTAAATTTCAACTACCATATGATGCAAAGATTGACGTCAGTTCAAGAGTCTCATTAGCTCCAGTGGCGGGCGCTCTAGGGATCTCAAGTCAGGCACTTACGACAGTTCAAGTCGCTGGCTCCGGAACTGGCGTGTTTGGGGGAGTCTTCAGAGACTGTTGTTCAGAGTAGGTGTCCCTCCGGCTTGGACGGTCAAACGAGGCGTGATTGATCAATGCCAGATTTACGAATCTGCCACCAAGTGCCGGCCCGTTATTGTTGTTGATATTGATGTTGGCGGGATTCTTAAACCGGACCAAAGGCATCGCAAAAGACTGGGCTAGCTGCCGGCCCGAGGGCTGACGTGGTGTTCGTGATGCATCAGGTCCGATCTTCAATGGGGTTTTCTTGGTATGTACAGGAAGACCCATGGAATAGAATGATGATATAGTGAGTTAAAGATGGGATGAAAATGTTTGGTAACAGTTTGATGATGTAAAAAAAGTATCTGTGGATTGAGAGTGGTGATTTGGGATGCGTGGTTTTCGCAAAGGATTGCAAGTTTGTTTACGAGTGGGACTGGCTGAGAATTTGCCAGGAATGCCATGCTCGCGGCACAAAGCAGCAGCCAGCCCCTCTTTTTCAGATTTGAAAGCCATCTGAGTCCAAGGTGAAATCAGGTCGTCTCTGTGTTCTTATGCTCCCTTCATCTGGGTTAGGGGCAGGGTCGTAAAAGATAATCAAGGTATATGTATACCTAATAAAGGTAATCAATTCCCGGAACAAATAACCTCAGCTCACTCTTCATGGCTGTCCTCCCGAGTCCGATTCAACCCCCTCCAATGAAACCAGGTCATTGTTTGCCCTTCAAGCTATCGCAAGGCACGCTGTTTGGCACAAACGGAGGGTCGATGAAGTAGTCGTGGTACCACGTGACCTGATGCTCCGGCTTTGGTGTCAAATTCGCCATCGCCTCGACCCTCTGGTCCGTCTTCAGGACTGTGTACTGCGTCTTGTAGTAGTTTTGCGAGCAGTTGCCCTTGACGTAGTTGTGCTCGATCCGCCCCTGAACCTCAAAGACCGTGGCCGTGTCGTTGTTGCTCACGACAAAGGTGGTGTTGGGGAAGTGGCTCAGCGTCTTGCTTCCGTCTGGCGGCAGGAACCCCTGCTTGCACTTGAGGATGGCCGCGGGGCCTTGGCAGTCCAGCGTCAATGTCGTCTGTCGGCCTGTGCTGGTGAAGAAGTCTGTGAAGGAGGTGGTTGCGGACATGTTGTCGGCTTGTCCGACGAGTCTGTTCTTTGTTGTTAGTACAAGCCAAAAAAAAAAAAAAAAAAAAAAAAACAGGAATGAATGCTCTATTTCCTCTGCTTACGCTTCGTAAAAGGGCTTGAACTCGGCTGGCACGCCTGGCTTGGGTGCATAGTTGCTCATATCAAGAGCAGCTACAGCCCCAGCCGCGATTGTGGTGTAGAGAATTTGAAACTTCATTGTTTCGTTTCGAATGGAACTATGCTGTAATCGTGGGGAAAGACAAAGGACTTTGTTTTCATATGGTTAAAGCTGCGGAGAGTGTATCGCGAGCAAAGAATCTGGGAATGAGAGAATTATGAGTGTTTTATTCTCAAGCTAACTTGAAAAGGCCATTCACACTTTGTCAGTCGGGTCCATCTTGCCCCTTTATACAGATTGCCGAAATGTTCTTTTCGTTAGTTCAGCAACCCCATGCAAACGAAATCTCCGTCATGTTGATCTTTTCTTCGGTAAACGGTAAACGGAGAACCCAGACTTTCTCAGCTAGTCATGACCTCGCCTTTTCCGCCCCTGAGACTGCGCCCCCTCTGTCAGTGCCCCTCCGTGGTGCCTGAAAGAACAAAAGAAGCTTTCTATGCGGAGTAGCCGTTGACAGACGCAAGGGTGCATAGGAAAAAGGGGTGGGACTAAATATGGATTTGCGAGTGGCTTGGCCAGATTTGAGTTAGATGAACTGGGCGACCTGCATCAATGGAACCACTTTGGGAGGTCGTTTGAATCGAGACAAATGGAGACAGACGTACGTACGGCGGGATCCCGTCTCCTATTCTCGGGGGATGTTGGTTATATAAAATCATTCCCTCCATCCATTCGGAAGGGCTATGTTGCATCATCATCGCCGTTTGCGTCCAACAACCACCATTTCTCACATTCGTTCAATCGCAAATCTGCTTAGATTTTGAGAATTCCAGGCCCAAGTCACTCTTTTAACCTCACGCCATCTACTCCCATCCATCGTCATCATGCGCTTCTCTACAATCATTCTTGGCCTCACAGCTACCATGGCTGCTGCTACACCAGTAACAATGGAGCCTTACAAAGCCGGGGCCAATGTTGATCCCGCCTTTGCCAAGTTTGTCGAGGAGTAAGTACCAAAGCTGCCCATGTCCAGAAACCGCGCAATTACCACATCGTTGCAGCCGGAGAATATAATCGCTGACCCGGGATCAATCACGCAATCAAGGTGGTACCGCATCTCGGAGGACAAGGCCGCCACCACTACATTCAGCGACTTTTTCGCACCGGGTGGCCAGCTGATTCTTGCCGGCCAAGCATTCAACACGCCCGAGAGCATCGTCGCCGTCAAGCAGAACCTCCTCCCGCCCAACGGCAACAAGGCGTGGTGGCATCTTATCCAGGGATCGACACTTGTGGCCGACGACACCAAGACGCAGACTGTCAGCGCCAAGATCATCATCCAGACAACCTACACCCCGGGTAACTGTTCACAAGCACAGTAAGATCTATCTTTTTCCTTGACTTTTTTTTTTCTTCTCCTCTATTCTTTTTCGGCAGTACGAAAGTCGAAAGTACAAAGATGACGGGGTGTGTGTGGACTTTTCTTTTTAGCGGGGCTAACAGGGTTGATTCTATCAGTGGAAACGCGGCATTTACCGTCGCCAAGGATGCTTCCGGCAAGCCAAACTGGGTACCGCACACGGCAGGACTGCAGGTCTATAATCTGACTGTTAACACCGTCAACACGCCCACGGATGAGCCTCGCCAAAAGGCATGAGATTTTGGGTTGTTCAAATGTTTTGTTTCAATCTAGTTATACAATATTCCAGAAGTAATTCCATCCAAGAAATGGCATCTTTATGACCAGCAGCACACATACAGCACTGCCATTTGAACAGAACAAACAGGGCAGGTCAGGCTAGCACAGGTACCCATGGTTCACAGGTGTGTCATGTTGCAATCAGCAAGCGGGGTTTGCATCTCCCCATGCCGACCCTTCTGACTATCTGTAGATCACCGGAATAACTGTGGAATACATGCGTTAATACTCAAATAAGCGGTTACTAGTTCCATGGCATGCATATTGTCCCCCTCGTGTCGAGCGATTTTGTGCATGTGCGAATCTGATCCCAACCAATCACGGCTTCTTCCACCACACTTGATCTTTTTTTATTCGCAATCAGCAAAATGCAGAGGACTTATGAAGAGGGGGATAAGTCAGGATACGCGACGGAACAATCACTTGTTCGGGCCTAGAATCCCTCCTCGGTTGGAGATTCTTACCGTAAGAAGTTTGGTAGGACGTGGCACTTCATGACAGGCATGATTTCTATATATACTTGGGCTCTTTCTGCAAAGAACACGCACGGCAAGATGAGTCCCAGAGCAGCCCGCAGTTCTTTGATCTGGTGATACCACCCCTTCTTTTGGGACAAGTTTGTACAACAGAAACCCAAAAATGATGTTGCAACAAGTCGCCGACGCGCTGGCCACGCACTGGCTCTCCGGCATCCTCGCCATCGCCACTGTTTATCTGGCCACGAGCTACATAATCGACTACCGTCGCCTCCGCGCATTCCCCGGCCCGCCCCTTGGTTCCTTTTCGTACCTCTGGCTCGCCTATAATGCCTTGCAGGGCCGCCAGGGATCCATCTTCTACGAGGTCATGAAGAGGTACCGCGTGCCGGAGCACTCGTTTGTGCGCATCGGGCCCAACGACCTGATGACGGACTCGCCCGAGGTGGTGCGGCACATGTCGTCGGCGCGCTCCACCTACCTGCGCAGCAGCTGGTACCGCACCTCGAAGCTGGACCCGTCGGGCGACTCGCTGCTCAGCATCATGGACACGGCCCACCACGACGCCCTCAAGGCCAAGGCCGGCCGGGGCTACGCGGGCCGGGACAACAGGAACCTCGAGAGCGACATTGACGACCAGCTGCGGAGGCTGATCGGCCTGCTCGAGCGCAAGTACCTGAGCGGCGGTGGAGATGCCTCGTCCTTTAGGCCCGTCGACATGGCCACCACAATGCAGTACTTTACTCTCGATTCCATCACCAAGCTGGCGTACAGCTCGGCCTTTGGCTTCTTGGATCTGGACACGGACGTTTACGGGTACATCAAGGCCATAAGGGACGCGGCTCCCCCAATCATCGTCTGTTCCGAGTGGCCGTTGGCGGGAAGGATATTCTTCAGCCCGCCTTTCCTCAAGATGTTTGGTCCGACACCCAAAGACAAGTCGGGAGTTGGAAAGCTCATGGGGTTTGTTTTGTCCATCTTTTTGTTTCTTGCTTTTTGTACAGGTCACCAAGCTTCAGCAAACCTGACCATAGTCCTAACTCTTCTTTTTTTCCCCATCATCTAGAACTCTAAGACAAGTCGTGGCCTCGCGCTTCGGACCCGACGCCAAAGACCAACCGGATATGCTGGGCTCGTTTGTGCGCAACGGCCTGTCTCAGCACCAGTGCGAGCAGGAGGTCATACTGCAGATCGTGGCCGGGTCAGACACGACGGCGACGGCGCTGCGGGGCACCCTGCTGCAGCTCTGTTCGACGCCCATGGTCTACCTCAAGCTGCAGAAGGAGATCGACGAGGCGGTGCGGTCCGGAATGGTAGGCGAGGGTGTCATCTCTCAGGAAACAGCCAGAAAACTGCCTTATCTCCAGGTAACTTGACTCTCTCAATCATCTGCTCCCTGTTCCCCTTTTCCTCTTTGATCACACGAGGACTCACATCTTCCGTGCCATTCTCCCTCCCAGGCCGTCATCTACGAAGGTTTACGCCTCAACCCGCCCTTCACCGGCGCTTTGATGAAGGAAGTGCCCCCGGGAGGCGACGAGATAGACGGCGTCTTCATCCCCGCCGGCGTGCGCATCGGCGTCAGCGCCAAGGGCATCCAGATGCGGCAGGACGTCTACGGCCACGACGTCGACGTGTTCCGACCCGAGAGGTGGACCGAGTGTGACGAGCAGAGGCGGATGCGCATGGCCGCAAACACGGAGCTCGTCTTTGGTTACGGACGGTGGATGTGCGCCGGCAAGAACGTGGCTTTTATGGAGCTCAACAAGGTTTACTTTGAGGTGAGTTGAGCAAAGATTGAGTTCATTTGGATGTGAAAGCGGCCAAATCCCTTCGACTGTTGCTGACGATCATCGTGGAAAATTAGTTGCTCCGACGTTTCGACTTTCAGGTCGTCGATACCAAGACTCCAGTGAAGGAGGAGAGCTTCAACGTCATGTTTAGTAAGGATATGTTTATGAAGGTTACCAAGCGCGTGCTCTAGACTGGATCGATTTTAATCAGGGTCCGCAAGAAACTGCATGGGTCTCCATTTATGAACTGAATGGATACTTGGCCAAGTGACAAATGATCACTCGATGACCTTTTGGGAACAGGGGCAGAATTGATATCAAGAATCTGGGGGACTTGTCTTTATGATAGCTACAGGTCACTTCCTGTTATTTTTGGAGACATAGTCGACAACTCTACTCAATATCGAACACCACTCAACTTTCTTCCAAACAATGTCTTAGAACGAATTGATCATCAACCGCAATAACGGACGTTGACGGGTCGAAACCTTGATGCGATTTCAGCCTCAAACGCTCCTGTTGACCTGGTAATCAGGCCATGAGCAGTTGTCGTTCTGAGCTAACCCCTGCCAATGCATCAAAAGAACCCCATAACTTGGATTAAACATCCGCCATGCATTTGTCATTCCCGCTTTACCAATCAGCCTTGAAAAGAATCGGATGAACAATGCCCCCCGTTCACTGTCGAGAAGTTACCTTATTGATCGGATCATGAGCTAAAGTATATATACTTAGACCTATAAGCCCATTCCCCCTCATTCCCCGCGATGATGGCGTTCATGTGCGGAGAAGGACTCGACTCGCACTCGCAGCCCCAACGAACCTCGATAAGCTCTATCTTCACTAGTCTAGTCTAGACCCAGTTACAGTAGCACTCAACTATCTCCCCTCCCTCATTCCCCAATCTTGGATTGAATAACACATACATACCCCCAAGACCAAACCACCAGGACCACCCTCTCCCATAGCAAAACAAACAGACCAAAAAAAAAAAAAATGTCCAGCTCAGGAGTCAAAACCTACGCCCTCGGCGACTTCAAGCTCACCTCGGGCGAGGTTCTCCCGGGCGCCTTCATCGCCTACGAGACCTTTGGCGAGCCCACCAGCCCGGCAATCATCTACCCGACGTGGTACTCGGGCCGCATCTCGGACAACCACTGGCTCGTGGGGCCGGGCAGGGCCCTCGACCCGGCGCGCTACTACATCGTGATCCCGGCGCTGTTTGGCGGCGGGCAGTCCTCCAGCCCGAGCAACATGCCGCACCTGCGCGGGACCAAGCCCTTCCCCGACGTCACGTTCCGCGACAACGTCACGGCGCAGCACCGCCTGGCCACCGAGCACCTGGGCATCGCGCACGCCCGCGCCGTCTTGGGCTGGAGCATGGGCGCCGCCCAGACGTACCAGTGGCTGACGCAGCACCCCGGCTTCATGGACCTCGGCGTGCCCTTTTGCGGCAGCGCAAGGACCAGCCTGCACAACCAGGTCTTCCTCGAGGGCGTCAAGAGCGCCCTGCTGGCGGCCAAGGGCGCCTCGTCTGCGGGCATCTGCGCCGGCGAGAGGAGCGCCGCGGGCGGCTATCGGAACTGGACGGCCGAGGAGAGGGAGGCGGGTCTCAAGGCGCTCGGGAGGGTCTACGCCGGCTGGGGCTTCAGCCAGGCTTTTTACCGGGAGAAGTTGTACGAGGGGCTGGGGTACAAGAGCTTGGAGGATTTCATGGTCGGGTTCTGGGAGGCGTGGGCGTGCTCAAAAGGTTTGTTTCGGTGATCGTTCTCCTTTGCCATCTCGACTGTAATATTCAGAGGCCCCCACGGGTAAGTTGCAGCACCCGGCTGACCTCCATTTCATCACTAGATCCGGAGAACATGCTCGTCATGCTCCACACCTGGCAGGCTGGAGACGTCTCCGCCCAAGAGCCCTACGGCGGGAATTTCGAATCGGCCATGAAGGGCATCAAGGCCAAGACCTTGGTGCTCCCTGGGAAGACGGATCTGTACTTTCCGCCCGAGGACAGCGAGTACGAGGTTCAATGCATGAACAAGGGTGTCGGCAAGTGCATTGCTTTCCCATCGATATGGGGCCACTGGTAGGTATTGCTTTAAAGAGTGTAAAACGAAGAAACGAGGCTTGGTACTAACATCATTATGTCATATCCAGGGCTGGAGGACCTGGAGACAACAAGGTCGACGTGGATTGGCTTGATGAGAGGCTAAAGGTTTTCTTGGGCACTGGTGAATTCCCATGAATGGCCAGTCTTATTTATCGTCACCAGCTGCAATGTGGCTTTGTGAGTTTAACATAATACATAGTATATGCCGGGAGACAATATTCTCCCAATTATTCACCGTCTAACAGCTGCGATGCGTATTGCACTACATATATCCTTCGAGCGATGCTGACAATTCATGCTTGAATATTGATGCCAGCACCATGGTCAGCATACGACACTGAAACGGGAATCAGCCCTGCGTTGGTAAAACTCCCTCAGACTGTAAGCGGCTGAACCCAGACATTTCATGTCCTCTACGGAGACTTAGCCCTGGTGTATGCATCCAAAAAGAGCGTTTTGCTCACAGCTATCACGAGACAGATTTCAGGCACTTGTATGCTGAGCATATGATCAATAGCCATCCACCAATCGCCCAAAACATAGCAGCAAGAAGAGTGTAAATCGAGAGCAGGGTCAGGCGCGCTAGTAAGCGGAGACATGCATTACTGTCTGGTGGATACTATCGCACTTAGCTTGAGGAGATGATCTTCTCCATTTCCTTTGCATCCTTGACCGCTGTAGTCAGGTTATCATAACCATCCTTGGTGATAACAACGTTATCTTCGATCCTGCACAGTGAGTTAGTACATATCACGTTTCAGACCTAGAGTGTGTCGTCACATACCTAACACCTCCAACATCCCAGTACTTATCCAAGACCGCGGCGTCGATATACTTGGAGTGTTTCTCATCCTTCAGATAAGGCTCAATGATGAAGTTGCAGAAGTAGATCTGAGCACAGACAACAGAAACTTCGTCAGTAAAGACATCATACTTATACTGTCACTTGGACACAAAACTTACGCCTGGCTCGACAGTAATCACGCTACCGGCCGGGAGCGTTCCTCTGACCCTCAGGTACCTAAACATGGAGTCCTTGTCCTGGTAGTTGGCATTGCCGCCGGTGTCGTGCGTGTCCATGCCGAGGTAGTGGCCCAGCCCGTGCGGGAAGAAAGCAACACTGGTCCTGCTCTCGAGAATCTCGTCGACGCTAAACCCCTTCTTGAAAATGCCGGCCGCCAGCAGCCCCTCAATGGCGACGCGGTGCGCGTGGATGTGCACGTCGTCCCACCGCACGCCCTCCTTGAGCATGGCCAGCGTCTCGAGCTGCATGCGCAGGACCGTGTCGTATATGGCGCGAGACTCGGGCGTGAAGCTGCCCGAGATGGGAAAGGTGCGAGTGATGTCGGACGCGTAGCAGTTGAGCTCGCAGGCGGCGTCCAGCAGCAGGTTGAGCTTGCCGGCGGTCGGCTCGTCGTTCTTGACGTAATGCAGCGTCGCAGCGGCGCGGCCCGCGGCCACGATCGAGTGGTAGGCCATGTGGGGGGCGCCACGGCTGATGCACTCGGCCAGGAAGGTGGCGTACAGCTCGCGCTCATTGCTGACGTGACGAACACGCTTCAGGACAGCAAGGTGGGCGGCGCCCGAGATGTCGTTGGCCTTGGCAATGAGGGCGATCTCGTAGTCGGACTTGACGACACGCGCGCGCTCGATGGCCGGCTTCAGGACGTCAAAGTTCTTGGCTCCGAAGCCGAGAAAGGTTATGCTGTCCGAGACCTGGTTCGGGATCGCATAGACGGTGGAGGAGGGGGCCGCTTCGGCGAGGCTAGTCAGGGCGGCGTTGACTTCGTGGGTGTAGCGAACCTCGTCGACGTCGTACTTTTGCAGCGCCTCCAAGGCGGACATGGGCAAGCCCGACCAAATGACGGACTCGGGGTCAACAGGTGGGATGTAGAGGGTTGAGCGGGAGGTGGCGATGTCGTAGGTCAGGTAGCAGTCCGGGAGTTCGCAGCCGGTCAGGTAGTAGAAGTAGCGGCGTTGTCTGTTGCCATTGACTGCTCAGTTTTGATCATGTAGGGCGTCAAGGTCTCAAGTTGCGTTTTCTTGGTCGTACCGGAAGTGCTCCTCGCTGTCATTATCCTCAATCATCTTTGTCTTCTGTCCCTCCAGGTAAAGAACTCCGCTGACGTCGGGCTGGCTGGATCGGATGACCTCGACCACGCGCCTGGCGTGTTCCTTGGCGGGATACTTGCCCTTGAGAACATCATCGTAGTTTTTGGACGCCATCGTTAGCGCGCGGGTGTCGTAGCGACGGAAGGTATGGAGGGGCAGTTGTGAAGCCGAGGCTCTGTGGGGTTGAGAGAAACTTTGTGGTGATCGGAGTGACGCGGTTGAATATGTGGCGCTTGTCCAGCACGCGAACGGCGCAAAGTTTGTCGAAAGTCGTGGTTGTGGTCTTGTGTGGGAGAGAGCTCGTCGTGGATAAGCGCTCAAGATGGAGCGCAGCATGTGCATCTGAGCTATGTACTGGTGCGGCGTGCGGCACCAAACCAATTGGGGCAGTACTCTCGCTGTATGAGGTGCCTTATCTCGGTGTCTGTAGACTGCCGAGCTGCTTTGTCACCAGTCAGTCGTAGCTTGTGTTCCGCAAATTTGCCCCGCTACATTAGAACCCTGTTCCTCTGAACCAAGGGATGTGGAGTGATATGAGGTCAGAGCGGCGGGGTAGCTTGCCGATGCTGGCCGACGGCCCTCCGCTATAGCCTGGTTATCGTAGACGCTAAGAACGAATATCCATCGCAAGCATAGGTACCTTACTCAAATACTGAATGAATCCATGCATACCTACAGTTAGTTCTGCAGAGAACATACGCCTTCTGACCGTTGCATGGAAAGTGAAAAGAGTCGAAAAGCACATGCATCATGGGGTTTTATTTGAACAATAGCCTGCCTAGAAAGGATAGTTGATTGAACAAATACTCATCGTGCGCTAATCCCAACAGTACCAAATGTTGTTGTTGCCCTTGGTCTGTCTCCACTGGGCAGAGAATAAGATGCTTGTGGCTTAAAGACCCTTGAAACGCGAAACTTGACCAAGAAGACACGCTATGCTGCTTTTTTCAATATATGCCATCAATCGGATAACAAAATGCACCAGATTTTCATCATAAGCCAGTCACATTCCCAGCCGTTCATAGACGATCTCAGCAGCGTCGGACGCAAACCCTGCTGCTGGATCATACCTCACTGTCGCCCGAGGCCGCCTTGGGCCTCCTGGAAAGGTTCATCTCCAGGCCACCGCCGCCGTCGTCCGCGTCGGCGGCAGCCGTCTGCGACCCGTCCTCAACGTAACCACCTCCCAGCAGAAATCCGCTGCCGCTGGGGCTCATGCGCGGGTCCGGTGGCTTCCGCATGACGTTCCAATGCCTCCTCATCTCGTCCTGGCCAACGACCAGCTCGAAGCTGGCGAGGAAGCAGAAACTAATCTCGAGCCGGGCCAGCTCCGACGCCGTGACGCCCCCGACCTGCGCAAACCGCCTGTGCGAGTAGCAGCGGTCCTCGAGCGCCTTGTTGGCAACCCGCAGGCCGGCCAGGAGCAGCCGGTGCGCGTTCCGCCGCGTCACGGCGATGGCGCGCTCGTCCACCGCCAGCCGGTGCAGGTACAGCGACGTCGCCAGGTACACGCCCGTCGACGCCGGGCAGAAGCGGTGCAGCCGCGCCAGGTAGTCGGCGATGCCGATGGGCGGCGGCTTCTTGGAGTAGAACTTGCGCGTGATGACGCTGTGCTGCACGTTCACCGGCTGCGCGTTGTCGCCCACCACCGTGTACGGCTCGGGCGTCGACGGGGGAGGGTGTGCGCCGCCGCCCCCGCTATTGGTCTCTGGTGGCGCGTCCCGCAGCATGACGCCGTCTATGCCTGTCCCTGCCTGCTGCGTCGCGGCTCGACTGTTTTCCCTCGCCTCCGCGGCCCGCTGCGCCCTGGCCTCCGCCTCGAGCCGCAACCGCACCAGCGTCCTTGCCGAGTGCGAGCGCACAATGTCCTGCTTCTCCGCCTCCATTCCGCGCATCCGGGGGGCCTCGGGTCTCTCGGGGGCGGGGCTGGGTGGTATGTCGCCGGTGGACTGGACCAAGGCTTCGATGCTGGAGCCGAGCAGGCGCATGGCCGCGGCGGGTGGTATGCTAAAAATGTCATCGTCGAGCTCGTCTAGTAATTGCTGTTCGGTGCGCGGGGACGACAGCGGCGGCGACGATGTTTGTGTATGTTCGTCGGTGGAAAAGTGGACGTCGTTGGCCGGGTCCGGCGGAGGAGGCGGTTCCTCGGGCGGCGAGGGTGATTTTGATCTCGGCGGCGTCGAGTGTTGTAGTGGTGATGTCGTCGAGGTGGCCGCTGTCACGCCATCGGCTTCTGGGCGGGGAGACATGTCCCCTTCAATTCTTGACGCTAGCGTTCGTGCCGCTCGCTTCTAGAGTGCGACGGCAGTAAATCCTATCGTACTCGGCAGACTGGTCGGGGCACGAAACAGCTGAAATCAACCCTAGATCAATTCGTCGGGCGATGGTTGATGCAACACTGGGGTTGGGTAGTAAACGAGGCGTCTGCCTACGTCGGTGCAGATGCCGGGTCGGTCGTACGGTTCAGGGCCCTGGTGGCTCCGAGATGCTTTCTAATTTGGCGGCCCCCACACTCATGGTCTCGTGGTCGTCTCGACTTTTTTTTTATTTTTGTTTGCTTCAGCAGTGCCGAATAATGTCCGAAAGGATGAGGTTTGGAAATTTTCAATGATCCAAACCGCCGGGGGCCACGCTGGGTGGATGTTGTTCTGGCTTTGCTTTTGTGACTGATGTGGCTTGTTGCATGTGCGTTTGTTTGTTTTGCTGTACTTTTCTTCTTCTTTAGTGACAAAAAAGGGGTTTTTAAACCACAAATCCTTGGTCCCGTGTCGCGTGAGGAAACTTGAATTCTGTGTTGGCAGACTCAAAATGCCTGTGCGCAAGACCGACGCTGGGTGCGGGGCATTCGACAGGGCTCCGGGATTAGCGCTGTTGGCGGGTAAAGATCCCGACGGCCAAGGGCGGGCTCTGTAGGCCCTGGGCTTTCCCGTTCTGGAGTCAATGACAAGAACAGAACACGTGTGGGTCAGATGGCACATATATACCTAGGCAGGTCTTGCTGGTTCGCATCCAAGATTTCAATTGTCGGAAGCTGTCATTCTAAACTTATGATCATACATCTGGTGTCAATTAGACGCTCGGACGGACCTTAGCAAGAACTGTGACGGAAGCCAATTTATCTACAGCAAATGCAGGGCCCGCGGAGTCGGGGCATCCCGCAGTTCACGACAGGGCGGCGCAGGCAAGCGAACCGTCTTTCGGCAAGGGCCTCGCTTGTCTTGCTGTCCAAGAGTGGCGAGTTTTTTTTTTTTTCTCTATCCGCCTTGGTGAAGATGGTCCAGGTGCAGTGCCAAGGGGCTTCAGAGTGATGATGGTCGCTGAACCCGATAAGTTCGAGTGATGACATGCTCTGGGATCGGTTGGGGTGGCGACGGTGTTGTCGGTCAAATACAGACGAACGTATTAAAAAGACGGGGTACAAGAAACCCCCGAAATTTAACTGTATCCATACGAATGATGATCAGTAGATGCCCAATTTCTAACACCACTAGCAGCATCGCAAGTTTTGGCGTGATTTATTCATCAAGGCTTAGAGATTTCCTGGTCATTTGAATGCACCTCTACAGAGTAGCATGCGCTGGCGAGATGAGTTTTCAATGATAACCAAGGCTAGACTAGTTAAAACGAACAGCAGTCAAGAGGCTATGTTTGGTCCCAACTTTTTACAGTGTAACTACCATAGACTATAATAGCCCTGTTGTCGGCATTTGCGGTTCAGAATTATGTTCGTCTGGTCTTTCTCTTCGCAGCCACGCGTCTGGCCAGCGGGATTCAAGGGACTGTGCGACAGGGCAAAAACAAAAATCCACTTTGCGGCAGATTGATTGTTTTCCGCATTCAAGGGTCTTTCGGACCGAGTCTGGGCAATTGTCCCGGTTACGATTCCAGCAACACCATGCCCAAAAAGCCCATAAAATGAGCTCTTATGAGTAGTTGCCTCTTGCACAACATCTTCTTGGAACTGTTTTGCATCAGAGATCAGTCCACTCTAGAGGAACTTTTATCCCATCTAATGTACTCGTACGATTCTGGGTAGGACTGCATTTGCTGCCCGCAGCCAAGCACAAATTATCAGACGAGCAAGCACAAAATCTAGACCAGTCTATACCAAAAAAATGACTGCCCATCAACAAAGCTGGTAAAATATTTAGCTTCCAGGGACGACCTTGCAGTCCAGCACGGCCGACATGCCACCATTGACCACCTTGATTGCCTCGGCCAGCTTGGCCTCAAAGTCTGCCGCCTTGTCCACCCTCGCCGCAAACAAGTCGCCGTCCGCTGCGGCCTTGGCGATTCCAGAGTAGTCCGGCACTGGGTCGAAGGAAATGTTGAGCTCCTCGTGCGTCGCCGTCGACCCTTCGCCATCCGGGTGCACCAGGAGGAGGGACCTCTTGGGTGCGTGCCAGCCTGATATTGCGCGCGCGCGTTAGTAAAGATTGCAACAACACACCTTTGATTTAGGAATAAAAGCCCGTCGGGGTCTACTCACCAGCATTATTCAGGATGATGGTCAACACCGGGATGCCATATCGCTTTCCGATCCAGTGCACGCTGGATGGGACGCTGAAAAGGAACGTTCCGTCGGCGACAACCTGGCACACAAACTTGCCCTTGCCCTTGCCGCCGTTGATGGTGTCGGTGGCGAGCTTTAGGCCCAACGCGGCACCACCCGACCATCCAAGACCACCGCCTCCGCAGTTGTACCACGAGCCTGGGAGGATGGGCTGCAGGGCGTCATGTGTGAACAAGGTGTTGGTCACGGCCTCGACTGCAAAAATTGTGTCCTCGGGCACCGAGGCCCTCACCTTGCGGCAGACGTAGCCAGCTCCAAACGTCCCGTCGTCGTGCGGTTTGCAACGCGCTTCGATGGTAGCCAGCAGCTTGCTGTGGCTGCTCTCTCGGGCGGCGGCCTCCGTCTTGCTTGTGATCAACGCCTTGTTCGCCTTTAGGTGTGCAGTGAGCTGCTGCACGACCGTAAAACTACAGGCCCTGTATCGCCCCTCGGCCGAGACGTAAAACACCGGCATCATCTGCTTGAGCGGGTCCGAGTCAATGTGGAACACGCGAGCGTCGGCGCGCGGCTTGCATTGCGTTGGGATCCAGGGAACGTCGACATCTAAGAGGATGATGACGTCGGCCGTCTCGATCTCGGGCGCGGCGCCGTATTTCAGGCCCAGCCAGGCGGGATGGTTCGCCGGGAAGCTCATCTCGCTGCCGGCAGTGTCGAGGATCTGTAGAGCGGGCACGGTATCGGCGAGCTCAACAAGGGCAGCAGGGACCTCCTGGTTACGGGCAGCATAGCCTACGATGAGGATGGGCTGCTTCGCACCGCCGAGGGCCTCGGATATGTTCTGCACCGCCTTGGCCGGCAGTGCGCCCAGCTCGATCGGCTCGGCAAGCTTCTTGTCTAGTTCGTACGGATTGATTTCCTCCTCCATGACCTCCCTCGCGCCGTACAGGTACACGGGGCCCTGAGGCTGGCTGGTTGCGAACTGCAGAGCCCTGGCCACCATCTGTTTCACGTTCTTGCCCGTCTTGAGCTCCGCACTGTAGCGGCAGTACTGGCTAACGATCTGCTTCTGATCGGGCACGTCCTGGATCCAGTGGATGAACTCGGTACGGGACCCGCGCATCTCGCCCTCGATCGTGAAGGGTGAAAGACCCGCAAAGACAAGTACAGGTGCCCGTCCGGTTGATGCGTTGTGCACCGCCGCTCCCAGGCCCTGGGTTCCGACGTCGACGTGAACAATGACGCACTGGGGTTGGTTTGTTAGGCGGGCGTAGCCATCTGCCATGGACATGGCGACCATCTATATTATTTTGCACGAGGTTAGCCCAATCCGTCCATTTTCCACTTCTCAAGCAAAGACCATTGTTGTAAGGAATTCTTACCTCGTTGGGACATGTTATGATTCTCGGGAATTGGCCCTTCTTTTCGCGTGTGCCCTTGACCATCGCCTCGATGATGCTTGGGTGGTCAGAACCGAGGTTGACGAAGCAATGGGTGACGCCGGCCTCCCAGAGCGCCTCAAAGAAGGCAAATGATGTTGTGTACATGGTGGGCAACTTGGAGGGCTGCAAGAAGCAGCGGTCGCGTTGACTGTCTCAAAATTCGAGGGTTCCAGTACACAGCTGTACAACTGGAATTATATATACGGGGTTCTGAGGGGTCCTGTTTCGGAGGCAGGAATGTTTGGAGATGTGAGGGGCGTATTTGCTGCAGCTCGGCAAATAAACTACCGAGATTGGTCTCGTGCCGGGGAAACAAGATTCCAGTGTCGAGCTGTCACTGGAGCAGACAGAAAAGGTGAGGTTGAAGTGGGGAGGGTGAGTGATTCTCCCTGCAACACAGCTCTACGCCAAGCTGTAGTAAGGGTGGTTGTGGTGGAATATTTGAGTTGGGACCGGAACAGCCTTTTGGGGTTCGAAAGCCAGTCCAGGCTAACGTGGCTTGGCTTGTTGACGGTGTCGGAGCGCCGGTCGACCTCGGCAATTGGTGTTAAAAGGTCCGGGCGTTTTCAAGAGAAAAGTAGTGGGAAGAGATATCTCCAGAGTTCGACAATGCCAATTCTTTGCCCGGGAGGCACTGAAATATAAGAGATTACTGCCGGCAATCAACGGATTAAGTGCCGTGGAGTGACCAGGTATAATACAGCAATCGGAGTTGCCATTTGGAGAACCAACAGTGAGGTAATCAGTGGGCACATGATGGAACTCGACCCCTGCTCCTACTGGCAATTGGCGCGGGGTACTAGTCAGGCAAGAATAGGGATCCCCGCACCCCACCAGAGTCCGAAGCTCAAGGCCAAATCGATTGATTTTGACGTTGACATTCGGGACGGGGACAGAGGTTTTGAGATTATTCAATCCAAATTTCAGATCGATGAGCTTCCTAACTTTCATGCTAGAACTGGCCTAGGTCATAATTGATTCTAATCATTGCGTTCTTACCCCCAATGCATTACACATATATTTCTCTTTTGACAACCCAGAAGTCCTAGCAGACCGTCCGAATTGGTTCGATTCCCCACAACATGATCATTATCATTAACACCATGGAGACGGGTATCCACAGCCCTGCACGCCCTCCAGCTTGTCACGCCCTTCAATTGACATAGTGGCATCCGGAAACTACGAAGCTGGATTGAGATACAATGCACGCGGATCAACGGTACATGCTATCAGTGGTACTAGGCCAGGATGGAACTAATCTTGTCACGACACGAAGCCGTATGGAATCCATGTACCCTGCTGACAGCCGGCTATTCGCGGCTTCGAAAGCTTCAGTGAGTTTCTGCTATAAGAAGACTTGGTTCGTTAAAACCTAGGCAACCTAGCGAGTCCAGAACTGTCTCACCAATCTAGTTCGAAAGCTAGTTTTCGGTACGTAAAAGGAATGATTCTCCCACCACCAACCACTACAGTATTTCTACCGAGTTGCATCCGCATCCATCATCTGATGTGTCACCCATACTTGCATCCATGGGAAGGAAATACCAACAGCACAACATTATGCATAACGTCGACAACAGAAAACCCGACAGCAAGTATATGCAGTGTACTATTGATTGGTTGACGATACCATTCAAGCAAGTACCCGTACCCAGTGTTCTTACTAAACCTGGACTACTACCTGTTTAGACAGCGAATTCGTGGAGAGGGCAAGGATGTGTCAGACCTTTGAATGACATTTTATGGCAAACTAAAGTGGCATATCAGGTGAACAATGAATGCATGAAAACAGCACTTATGAAACGTGTTTGCTGTAGCTAGGATCATCTTCCATCACCGGGCTGCCTTGAAAACATTACTGTTTCCTTGCCTGGCCGGGAATGTGCCAACTAAGAACCTTGACCAGAAAGCTTCTGACCAGTACACCGGTTTTTTTTTCTTTTAAGAAAGGTATTCAGGCCGTGATGCGTTGCAAACACTGGTCACTCAAAAGTTCCTTCTTTCTTTTGCCAGCGGACAACTTTAGTGAGCAGCTAGTTCGGTTGGATTCATGTATCTTACTAAAATGAAGCTTCTGTTGTTCGCTGGATATATTGGAGAAAACATAAAAAGCAAACCGCTCCCAATGCGTTTACAGCTTGTTCAGTCCCAGCTCAGCAGCCTTGATCTGCAGGGCCAGGAGCCTTGAAAAGTACCGACAGAGGGCGAGGTTGCCGCCCATGAACCAGAACCCAGGATGTCCACTCCTGCTCCAGATGGTCCTGTGCTCGCCCTTGTCGTCGAAACCCCAGACGTCGTCGACGCGATCCGCAAGGGCGTCGCCAAAGATGGCCCTAGCCTCCCCCCTCATGTTCAGGTAGCCGGTGGCAAAGACGATCTCGTCGGCCTCGAGTTTCTGGCCGTCAGCGAACAGGAGGCCGTCGGCTTGAACCTCGCTGATCTCGCAGCCCTGCTTGATCTTGATCTTGCCGTCCGCGACGAGCCGGCTCGCCCCGACGTCCATGTAGTAGCCGCCTCCCCGCTGGAAGTACTTGATGAAGAGCCCGCACGCCTCGGGGCCCATGTCGACCTTGAACCCGGCACGCTCCAGCGCCTCGAGGATCTCGCGGTCTGCCTCGTTCTGCAGCGCCGTGACGGCCCGCTGCGCCGCCTTGAACTGCTCAAAGGGGTACGAGTAGAGCACGACGTCGGCGTCCTCGGTCGGGGGTCCGCCCTCCTCATACAGACCCGCCAGGCCGATGTTGACGATGGCGTTGGACCCGATGACGCACGTCGACGACCGCTGCACCATGGTGACGTCGTAGCCCTTGCTGTAAAAGTCCTGCGCAATGTCGTGGCCCGAGTTGCACGACCCGACCACCACGGCGCGCTTCCCGGCCGAGTTGGGCGTCGCGCCGGGGAACTCGGACGAGTGGCACAGCCGAGTGCCCTTGAAAGCGTCCATGCCCTTGATCTGCGGGAAGTTCTTCTTGCCCGAGTGGCCGGTCGCCTGGATGATGTGTTTCGGCCTGACCGTCCTGGTCTCGCCCGCCCTCTCCAGCTTCACCGTCCACTCCCTCTTCTCCTCATCCCAGCTCGAGTCGGCCAGGTTCGTGTCCGTCCATACGTTGAGTTCGAGGAGGCTGACGTAGGCCTCGAAGAAGTCTGCAATCTTGTCCTTGGGGGTGAAGACGGGCCAGTGGTCGGGAAACGGTATGTACGGCATGTGGTCGAACCAGATCGGGTCGTGTAGGACGAGGTGGTGATAGCGGTTCCGCCATGAGTCGCCCACGCGGGGGTTGCGGTCGATGACGAGGGTTGGTACCCCTTGCATTTGCAGTCGTGCTGCGACAGAGAGGCCAGCTTGTCCGGCGCCTATTGGTTTTTGGTCATACATGTCAGCTCTGTTTCCAGCCGATAATGAACACTACAGTAGAAAGAAAAATGCACTTACCAACAACCAGGACCGTAGGCTGTTGTTCTCCAAATCCTGCAGCAGCCTCCCGCCTCTCACGCCAGTTCGGCTCATCATGCGTCCCCTTGTGCTCGACTCCCTTTGCCCTTCGGGCCCTGACCGGCTCTGGGTGGCCGTCGATCTCGAGCAGCGTAGTGAACAGCGTCGCAATGTAGAGCTTGCCATCCTCGCCCTCCGCGAGACGAGCCAAGCCCCGACCCTTGCCGTTCTGCGCCTCGACTTCGACATGGAAGCCGATGCACTTGTGCGTCCCCGAGGCCTCAAACGCCGTCAACGTTGGCGACCTAAAGGCGCTGCTCCTGTCGACCGCTATCCTCTTGGGTAGCTTCACGTCCCCGCCGTCGTGGGGTATCTCGCTGGCCAGAAAGCTCCCAATCTGCCCCCGACCCTTGAGAGTGCGCATGACCCACGTCAGGCACAAGTGGTCGCGCCAGTAGCCGTGGCTGGCCCCGTCCGGGAGGAACAGAGCGGCCACGGCGTTGGCGTCCCCGGCGTCGAGGGCCTTGTTGAAGGCGCCGACGATGTCATCTGCTGCGGCGTCGACGTCCACGGAGGTGTTTTTGATGGTGGGGAACTGAGCCGCCGGGTAGTCGGTCGACCCTGGCTCGATTCGGTCGTCGGCGGGGAATTGTAATACTTCGGATGGAGACATGACTTGGGACGACGGATTTTTATACTCTTGGAGTGGAATTTGTGAGTGCAACAAGAGATGAATGAAAGCCAAGGCCACTGCTAGTAGTATATCTAAGGGAACATAAGTGATACTGAACGCAGCGGGATTGGTGAATGAGCAAAAACCAAGTTAAACTTTTATAAATTATTTAACTTTTTTTCCTGTTGGGAACACGGCCTATAAGTTGACCGGTAACGCTGCACAAAAGGCCATTCAAACCTCCGAAATTCGGATTGCAGCAACGAATGAAATACGCGCGGGGAAAGGGAAAATCCCGGCGTGCATCAATAGGAATTTTGAGGGGTCATTGCCTCTCGGCCTTTCATGGCAGCGCTGAAGCTTATTTGGTGATTTCATTTCATAATTCGCCGCGCAAAAGGCCGTCGCGATTTGCGCCGGTGAAGGGGAAAAAAAGACAGACGATACGTCGAGTTTGGGGCACGTATGCACAAAAAGAATAAATCAGCAAGACGGGTGGCGAGCTGAAGACATCAGTCAATTTCTTTGTGGCGAAACATCATAATCATGGGCTGGTAGTAGCATCAACTGTATACCTAGTCACTAGTTCTAGAACTAGGTTTGATTGCTCTACTAAGTAGGTATATATTGTTGCCCAGAGAATTTGTTCTCGGATGTACCAAGAGGGTAACCCGACAGCAACGAAGCAAGAGGCCAAGAACGCGGAGGCGTGGGTTCGCTGGGTTTTCGGCACGGGTGCGGGGTGCAGCAAATCGTGCGGAGGCGGGTTGCGATGCTGGTAGATTGACCAGCCACAACGGTAAACTAAAGTAGATTCTTTTCACAGCAGCAACGGATTCCCGGCGTTCATCAGACATAGGTGTGGTCGAACAAATACTTTCAATGCTGATGGCCTTTGTTTTCGGAAACACTATGGACAATCATTACCTAGTTCACCGATAAATTGGATACGAGATGTTGCATCACACGTGATGCTGTCACAGTGAATTTGATATGGTTTCGGGGGGTAGCAGATATATAAATATATATCCCCTAATAGACGGAAGTGAATGATTTACGGACTTCACTTGAGGTGTAGTAAAAAAAAACTGCACAGTACAACGAGTAAGCATGCAGCAGATTTGAGACTGCACGTGATAGTATCGTGGCAGTCTCCTGGCTAGGGCACAAATGTTTGTATTCTTCGGAAATTTTTGGCGCACACATCAGTTCCCACTGACAGGAGGCTCGCAGGTACCTGCAGCAGATGGGTAACCTTATTGTGACAATAATTCTTCGGTCTCAACCAAACACTGAAAGACGCATGCCAAACGTCTACTTACTCGAAATCCGGCTCAGGAAAGCAAACTCAAGTAGGCAAATCCATGTCCCAAGGAGACAAGCCTTGGCAGCTTTGATGCCAAGACGACTCGTCATGCAACGCCTCCCCTGCTTTGTCGTTCTGGAAACATCCGAGCAACTTACCTGATTGTACAGTAATTACGTGGTAATTAATCCGTTGTCAAACAGGGGCACAGAGGGGGCGGCGCAGAACCCCTGCTCTGGCATTGAGATCAAACTATCCGAACCATGAGAATCATAAACGAGCATAAACACTGGGCAAAATAGAGCGCTTGTCACATCACTCGGGCGACAAAAATGAGCAAAGATGTGAAGAATCAAAGCGGTGGTATTATTAAACTTGTAATCCTTCCTTCCTCGCCCTATTCCAACTACGAACACTTGATTAAGTCGTCCACAACTCGGTGTCACGTCGAATCGGTTGTCCCCAGGACAGACCGAGGAAGGTCGAAATCAAACAAAGCAGCAGGGTTGGCTTAGTTGACTCTGGAGTCCGTCAGTTTCTTGACAACCCTGGCACCGTCCTGGAAACCACCGGGAACTATGGCGCGGCAGAGAACGCCGCCGCGCTCCTTGATGCTGTTGTCACAGGCGAGCTTGGAGTCGGCAACACAGCTCAGGGAGGAGCCGCCTGTTTTATTTCAAATTTGCACAAGTCAGCAACAATTCTTGGGTTCCCAGGTTTGGTTGATGGCCTTGTGACAGGGGTACAAGGCTGCATGTGTATCAGGGTGTTTGTATGTTGGTAGGTAGGTACTTACAGGCGTTGCCTCCGGGCACGCACTTGCCTGCCTCGCCGGTCGCGCTGGTGCAGAGTTCCTGCTTCAGACTCTTGTTGGCGAAGCAGCAGGTGCCAGTGGCCTTGTTCTGGCGGGAAAAGATCTCGCTTCCGGGGGCAGCAGGGGAGGCGGCGGCAAGGGCGGCAAGGCCAAAGATGACGGTGGCGAAAGAGAACTGCATGTTGAATGATTTGGGAGGGTTTCGTAAAGACCGAAAAGTGGAGAAAAAAAGAGTGTTTAGTTGGTAATAATAGGAAACCGACCGGCGGTAGAGAATGGAAATTTGCAGAGGGTTGCGAGGAAGGAAGGTGGGAATACCGGGCTTGATTCTTTGGGATGATGGGAAAGAAGAGACTAGAGGTTATTTCGGGGCGAGGATCAACGGCTTTATACATATTTCCAAGACGAAGTGGTTAACTATTCCATGGCTGAGGTTACACTGTCGACGGCCACGATGGAGACGACCATCCCCTGGGGACGTCGAGACCAAGCGTGGGTATGATACGTGAACCAGACAATCAACGGTGGCTTGCGCGTTATGATTTGCAATGTTGCAGGGTAGGTGTGAATCCGAATGTGGAGGATCAAATGCTGTACCATGAGTTAGTTTATTGCCATGGCTGCGACTCAAGTGCAATCTGCATTGGTTCGTTGATTGTCTGTTCTTTCGTCGTCTGGTCGATCGGAGACCCTAGCCGAAAATGTCATCCTTGTGTTACTCCTATCCAGTGCTGTAACATTAGGTGGCAGAGTTACATAGTACAATACTAGGCCTACCTGTCTGCACCATGGACACCGTGGGCTAGACCAGCAAGTGGATCGAAACAATTGAGGCCGCAAAAGCAGGCCCAGTGACCATGTTTAAAAACTTGATGAATTCGCCACATTGGTCTCCAGGCAAGCAAGTTGAACCTCGAAGGCATGGAGTAATCGTTTTCAAAAACGTAGGATATACCTAATTTGTCAACTTTCCCGCAACCTAATTGTCCGTCAATTATGTTGCCAAAAAAGGTAGATTGTGAACTCGGAGCCCGGTCTTTTGCATCAACTGCTTTTTCGGTACCCACTTCTTCAGCAACGTCGATACCAGACAATCCCTGCCCTGCAACGACCCTCAACCCTGGCCCGTTCTCAAACCCCCCTTGCGTTTTCCCTTCTTGGACCAACAATCCCGGAGCGTTCACTCTTTGGTCACGCTAGCCGACACCGCGGTCCCTGCATGGATTCTAACCGTCTCATGTTGGAGATTCGAAACCAGCAAGCGAGCTTGACGATGGCTTCATGCCCCCAGCAAAATGGGGCTCATTTCGTCCAGTCGCATCGATCGTACGTACCACATAGTACGTAGCACAGTGATTGTCGCAAGCGCTTCAACACGAGACGGTCGGCCTTGTGATGCCGAACGATTCTCGTATCGTTCCGCTAAAGTCGAGTTGAAATCTCAAAGGCAGAAAGGCGAACAATTCCGCGCGCGGCGACCGAACGCAAGGAAGCCATACCGTACGCATTCTAGAATTTTGTGGATATACCAAATCAAATGAACAATGATCAAAAGGAAACGCCAATTTTCTCACATTGATCGCCCTCAGGAATCTCCACATGACCCTCAGTAACCCTGCTCTCATCATTCTGTCCAGTCTTGCCAGTGTCTACGACCTATTTGTAGATAGGCATGCAAGGCATGGTAGGCAAAGGGGTATGAAAACCAGGGACACCAAAATCTGCGCAAACTTTAGTCTTCAACACATGGAAATTGGGACTTTCTAGCGCCAGGAAAAAAAAAGAAAAAGAACAGAGAGTATATCTTGCTTTCGGAGTAGTCTCCAGAGGTTTGCTAATTAGTCTAGAATATAACAAGTATTGGGCTGCTGGCATGCTGTTGAAGCAGCTGTCTTTCTCAAAAGCTGGCCGCCAGAATTCGTTGGTTGGTGTACAGGTTTAGTTTGACACCCGCTTGTAAGGTAGGCAAGCTTGGCAAGTAAGGCAAGCTAAGGTATTTTTGGATAAGTGTTTTTCTGGTCGGTATGACCCTCTCAAATCGGATAACGGCAGCACTAAAATACAATGGTAAACACGGTCCCCTGCATATCCCCTTTCTCGGCCCCGGTATTTCTTTGCTTGTTGTCGGGGTGGCCGCCGAACGGTATCTTGGCGCCGACCATGTCTTGGCGCCGACGACGGTCGAAATTCCTATCAAGGAGTAATCATTGAAGGAAGAATTCTCCTAGCTTCCTTGGCGTTAAAGCGACGACCCCCTAAATCTTACGAATTGCATCGCATTAACAGACAACCCCCGTTCTCTGCCCACCAAAGATGCCATTCAGCCCATCATGTGGGACGATGGCGATGACGATCTTTCGCGACGCCTTGCCCAGATTGCAAGCGCGCGCTTGCGGCCGTGGGTGCCGTCGTGAACTCGATGTGATATATATATCGACTTGGTCCGCTCGTAGATCTGTTTGGATTGTTTTGTAGATCAGCTCAGCCAGAGTATCTCTTTCAACAGCTTTTTTTACATTCCTTCATTCACTTCCAAATTATATCACAATCTTTACATTCGTGTCTTGACTGGCATCGATTTTGCATTACTGCTCAAAGACTTGAAGTCCATTCTTTTCGCTTTCAAACCCTTTGTTTACCCCCTTTTTTCCCCAAAAAAAGCTCCAAAGAGAGTACTTGTGCTTGCTGCCAAACACCCGATATCCAATTTCTCAAGATATCAACCTTTTTTTTTCCCTACCGCCAAGATGAAGACCACCGGAACCATCACCGCCGCCCTTATCGGCATGGCCTCGCTTACCAGCGCCCACTACACCTTCGACAAGACCATCCTCAACGGCAAGCAGGTCGGCGGAGACAATGCTTCTATCCGCAAGCACCAGAACAGTTTCATGCCCATCAAGTTCAACAAGACCCCCCAGGGATCCATCACCCCTACCGTCGCCGACTTCTCGTGCAACAAGGGCGCCGTCGGTGCCAAGGACGTCATCCAGGTCAAGGCCGGCGACAAGATTGCCATGAAGCAGGGCTTCGGGGCCACCGGAATGCTCCACCCCGGCCCGGCTCAGGTCTACGTCTCGCCCGTCTCCGACGCAAAGACTGACAAGGGAGATGACTGGTACAAGATCCACCAGAGCCTGATCTGCAAGCAGGGCAGCCCCGAGAGCCTCCGCACCGACGCCTGGTGCAGCTGGGGCGAGGACAATGTCAACGCCGTCATCCCCGCCTCCATCCCCAACGGCCAGTACCTGCTCCGCGGTGAGCACATTGGTCTGCACGGCGCCCACGACGGCCAGGCCGAGTTCTACGTCGCCTGTATGCAGATCGAGGTCACCGGCAACACCGCCACCACCATGCCCGGCACCAGCGCCAAGATCCCCGGCATCTACAAGTCCACCGACAAGGCCGTCAACTTCAGCGTCTGGGGCCGCTCGACCAGCTACGACACCGCCCCTGGCCCTGACGTCATCCCCGGTGGTACCATCCGTGGTTCCGCCAACGGTGCCGGTGGCGACAAGACCATCACTGTTGCTGGTGGCGGTGGCGCTGCCCCTGCCGCTGCCTCCAGCACCAACAACAACAAGAGCGGTAACAGCGGCACCAAGAGCATCAAGGAGGTCAAGCCTGTCCAGGCCGCCGCCGCCGCCGCTGACAACAAGCAGACCTCGTGCAACCGCCGCCGCCGCTCCCTGCCCAGGCGTGCAGCTGAGCAGCTTGTCGAAGAGGCTGAGATGGAGCTGGAGGATTCCGAGTAAACTCTTGTCATAAGTAGTCGCACGAGTCGTGTTCATAAGGGGGGAGCTGGACCCGATCCTCACAGGGACCAAACCAGGAAGTTGAAAATCCTAGTTGATGATCCCCCCGTAGAACCAGCACTACCCCCAGGCTCTCTCTCTGCCTGCCTGTAACTTTACCAATTACCTTTGTTGTACATATAAATATATCTTGATGCTAGGCTCATCGAAGCGAACCAATACATATCCCCCTGGGAAAACCCATAAATTTGTGCCTTGTTTATTATTATGTCCCTGTGGTGAATTCTTGTAGTTGTTGCTTTGACCGCTGTTAAAATCCGGTCGTGGTGGATTGGGTGAGCCGGAGTTTTATCCACATCATTACCCCGATCAAGGTTCTGTCGTTCATGCGGGATCGTCCCGAAATAGCCAATGTGGGATATAATTGTCTTGGCAAGTGTCAAAAACAGCATTGAGGCAAACCGAAAGTCCAAGGTTAGCTGCTGCGCCTTGATCGCCGACAGGTTAGCGACTCAGGAAGAATGGATAAGCATTCCGGTTTTTGGCCCTATAGGGCACCTGTATCAACATGTAGAAAGACTATAAATCTGCAAAGGTGCGCATATGTCAGTTCCTTCTGGTCTTTCTTTTTCCCACCACCCACTGTCATTCAGTCGAGGTTTGCAGTAACTTGCCCTCTTTTCCTTCTTTCTCTTTTCTTTTTCTCCTTGTTTCTTTGTTTCCTTTGTCTGTCTTGATTTCAGTCTCTCTGTACTTTTTTTTTATTCATTTTCATTGTCCCTTTTTCTTATATCCACAACAAATCGCCATCATGCTTCCCACCAACCTCATCGCCCTCCTGCTGGCCGCAGCCTCGGCCGTCGACGCTGGGGCGCTGATCCCCCGTCAGGCCAAGCCCCTCGCCCTGCGCGTCACGTCCTTCAACATCAGGTTCGACGCCGAGGTCAGCAGGCGCGAGAAGCAGGAGAAGGCCTGGAGCGACCGCAAGCCCGTCCTGGTCAAGACCATGGCCGACATTGCCGCCAAGCCGGCCACCGCCGGCGCGCCCGCCATCTTTGGGCTGCAGGAGGTGCTCAGCAACCAGCTGTCCGACATCAAGAAGGGCATGGGCGCCGGTTGGGACCATATCGGCGTCGCCCGCGAGGACGGCAAGTCCAAGGGCGAGTTCAGCCCCATCATCTACAACACAAAGGACCTCAAGGTGGTGACGAGCGCGACAAAGTGGCTCACCGAGACGCCCGACAAGCCCAGCAAGGCTGCCGGCGCGGGCAGCAGCCGCATCGTCACCCTGGCCGTGTTCGAGCACGTCGCGACCAAGAAGCGCTTCCTGCACGCAAACACGCACCTCGACAACGTGTCGCCCGAGGCCCGCATCGCCGGCATCAAGGTCGCCGTCACCCAGATCCAGGACATGCTCAAGGCCCAGGGCGGAAAGCTGCCCGTGTCGCTGACCGGAGACTTCAACTCCGTCGCCGGTGGAGACGCCGCCAAGGCCCTGGCCGACATGAACTTCGTCAAGGACGTGCACGACGTCGCCACCAAGGCCCAGCGCAGCGGAGAGGAGCTCACCTACACTGCCTTTGAGCAGGGTGCTGGCCGTGGCAGGATCGACTTTGTCTGGATCGGCCCCAACGCCGACGCCCCCTACACGGTGCAGAAGTACGAGGTCCGCGCCAACTTTGTCGACAACCTCTTCATGAGTGACCACAGGGCCGTGGTTGCGGATATCACAATGAAATGAATTACCTAGCTAAAAGGGCTCTCTTTTGGCTTTGGGAAGGTGTACAGCGTTTCTGTTTCTTGGCTTGTATTGTTCAGTACATTTTTGTTTAGTACCTTGCTGTTTTGGCATGGGGGTCTCAAATCATGAAAAAAAAGACAGCGATTTCGCGAAAAAAAACCACTTCTCTGTGCCAAACCTCCCGTCCCGAATCTTTTGTGCTTCAGATCACGTCGGGTGACAAGATATCAAAGGCCCGAGTAAACTATACAAACGGATCCGCGTTCCCGTTCTGGCCCTTGACGATGCCGCCAATGTCACTCGTCACCCAGCCGCCGTAAAAGTCGCCCGGCTGAGGCTGGACCTTTTCGCCGTCGACGTAGCACTCCCAGGGAGCGTTGGCGTAGAAGGACAGGTAGTCTTTGATGGCGACGAAACCCTCGGTCGGCTTCTCGTACGACCAGACCTTGTTCTGAACCGTTTCGCCCGTCGTCGGGTGCGTGATGGCGTGGTACGTGGCGTGACCTTTCCACTCGCAATAGGTGCGCCGTGCAGTCTTGGCCAGAGGGGCGATAATGGAGGAGGGTGGGAGGTAGTATGCTGATTGTTCGGTGGGGGTTTTTTTTATTTCTATTGTTAGCATACCCAAGGTACTTGCTGGAATCGATTGGATGCCACAGGGGGAGCAAGGTTCTGATGGCTACACTTACTGGGCGGGTGATGGGTTTCTAAAACCCAGTAGGCGTCCTTGGTATCAGCGATGAGGTGCCCGTCCCACTTGATCTGAATGTGGCGGGAAATCTTTTGCAGCGCTGGCGGACGGGGAAACGTTTGGACGTTGAGCTTTTGTATACCTGCCATCGCGATGTATCTGATTTGTACCATAGATGTCAGAGCTCGATGCATACAAGTCGGGTAAGTAAGACTTGTGGTTCTTGGAAGTTGCCGTCCATGCAGAGGATTGGCTGCGGGGGAGCTATGGCATTGTGCAGTTGGCTGAAATAGAACGAGTGTGAGGCTGGAGCACCAAAATTGCCACCCCATTTCCCCGCTCCTGCTTCAACATCGAGGTGGTTAACTTCGCCCATGTCATCTGAAGCCCTTCTTGAACCCAAACCAAATATTGATCAAGATCCCGGATGTCCCGGCTACTACGTCAGTGATTATCATCGATCAAACTTACATGCCAAGTTTCTTCCCATACCTGCTATCCCAGTCCTAGTTCCTCCTACCATCATGACAGGCATCCATCCCCTTGCTCCCTTTGTTTACGATATACAGCACTACCCTTGAAAGTTGCCAAATTGAATGCAAACAAGCATTTGACATAAATCCTTGGCACTAGCTCCGGTTATTTCCTTGGAACAACTTCGCACCGCAGTGGTTGCATCCATCTAGATTTGATAAAGGGGTATTCTGAAGCACCTGAAAGTCCAATGGCAGAATATCAAGCTCATTGTCCTGGTAACCTGATCCCCCGTTCCCGCATTGTAGCTGAGACTTTGCCAACCCAAACAAGCAGGGAAGGTGCACTCGGGTTGGCTTTGCTCATACTCCTTTATTCTGTGCACACAATTCTCTGTAACAGTTTTACCTGAACTAAAGTGCCTACCTTACCTACCTAGGTACCCAAGGTATCGATCTGGTAGACGTCAGAAAAGTTGATTGATGGCGTGTCAATTTATGGTGAGAAATTAATATGGTTCGTGACTAGCGTTATTAATACTAAGAAATAAGTTGTTATACTATTAAACAGAACACATCATGATCTCCGTCCACGCATCACATCATTAGCTTTTCTCGCCAAATCAAACCTTGACCTCCCCCTTGAGAATCAAGTCCCTGGAACTAAACCCAACATCGACACCGATGGAACCGGTCGGCAGCCTCCAGGCCTGCGCCTTGGTGTCCCAGAAGCTCAGGTCCCTCCTGGTGAGGTGGAACTCCACGGCCTTGCTCTCCCCGGCGCCGAGCTTGATCTTGTCGAACCCGCGAAGACCCCGCACCGGCGTCCCGCTCCCAGCCTCGCCGGCCGGCAGGGAAACGTACAGCTGCGGCACCGCGGCGCCCGCGACGTCGCCCGTGTTCTTGACCGTGGCCGTCACCGTCGCCAGCACGTCCCACAGCTCGACGTTGCCGCCGGGCTGAACCTTGGCGTCGGCCGAGGGCGTGCGCGGGGCGTTGGACGCCGACACGGTGGTCTTGAGGCCCGAGAGCGAAAAGGTCGTGTAGCTGAGCCCAAAGCCAAACTCGTAGGCGGGCGTCTTGTTGTGCGCGTCGAAGGCGTGGTAGTCGATCAGCTGGCCCTCGACAAAGTCGGACTGCCAGATGTTGGGGTCCGTGGACTGGAGCAGCTCGGTGCTGTTGACAAAGTTCTTGTCGTAGTCGTCGACGCTCGCGCCGATGGTGTAGGGGAGCTTGCCGCTGGGGTTGACGTCGCCGAAAAGCACGTCGGCGATCGCGTTGCCGGTCTCCTGGCCGGGCATGTGAGCTGCGATGATGGCAGTGACGTTTTTGTTGTCGCGCCAGGGGAAGACGTTGGGGGCGGCTCCGTGCGCGACGACGACGGTGTTGCCACACCTCCTGGCGGTCATCTCCACCACCTTGGTCGAGTCCCATTCCGGCAGCAAGGAGAATCTATCCGTTCCTTCTTCGGCCCAAGACTTCACAAAAACGAGACACACGTCTGGCTGTGGGGCCAGGTTGCTAAGCCCGCCAGCGACGATAAATTTGTTGTCTGTAAAGTACTGCACCAGGGCACCATAGTCCCTTCCACGCGCCTTGATGGCCTCCAAGGGCGACACCACGTAGCTGAAGCGTCCAGTTCCGGAGCCGCCGCCGATCGGCAGAGTCCCAATGTCATAGTTGCTGAAACCAGTCATGTTGAGCCCTGCAGTGTACTCTCCGACGGTGAAATCTGCAGCATCGTTGCCGATGACGGCGATGTTCTTAGGCTTCTTGAGCGGGAGGGCTTTGTTGACGTTCTTCAGGAGGACGGTGCCAGCCGCGCCGGCCTCACGGATGAAGGCTCCGTGATCGGCACGCACGTCAACCAGCGGACCGAGCGTATAGTTGTGTGGCCAGGGGCCAGTGTTGAAGCTGCCAGGAATCTTGGGGCCAGTTTCGTCCACAAGGGGGAAGCCTTGGTCCTGCTTGAGCTGGAAGTAAGGTGCCATGATTCTCTCAATCATGTCGTCGACGCGGTCGACAGGGAGTGTGTTGTTCTTGAGCGCGGTGGTGACATTGTCTCCAAAGAATGATGCGGACCCGACGGAGGTAAAGGAGAGACTCCCGGGCATGTTCATGTCAAGACCAGCCTCGATTGAGGCAATTCCGGTGTGAACAGCACCCCAGTCAGACATCACATAGCCCTGGAAGCCAAGCTCGCCTTTTAGCAGACCGTTGAGGGCCTTACTGTTCTGGCAGGCGTAGCTCCCGTTGATGCGCTGATAGGAGCACATGACAGATGCGGTGCCGGCCTTGACGGCGTTGTACCAAGGCCAGAGGTAAGTCTCATGCATGGTCCGGTCGTCCATGTTGGATGAGACGGCTTCTACCTGCACGCCGTTCACGACACTTGGGTTTCGTTGAGTCTCTTGCTCGTTGCCAATGAAGTGCTTGGTGCAGGCCTGAACTCCAGCCGACTGTATCCCTTGGACCGTCTGTTCAACCAGGACACCCGACAGATACTTGTCGGGAGAGTAGCCCTCCCAGTTGCGACCGCCATATGCAGAGCGCCCTAATGGCCCGACCACAGGACCCAAGGCTACGTGGCTTCCCTTTCCTTTGAACTCTTGGGCCATCAGCTCACCTTGCTTGCGGACCAGATCGCGGTCCCATGTGGCAGCCAGGTGGAGCTGAGCCGGAAAGACGCTGGCAAGGAGTGCCTGGCGGATAGCGGCTGGACCATCTTGAAGACATAGGCCTTTGAAGTTGAGACGCGGGATTGGAGCGATATTGCCGACACAAGGGCCAGGTGTGCCTGCAAAGATGGTTAGTTCCAATCATTAGGGTACAGCAGACTGGTGCATATCCTTGGACTCGGGAGCTTATACGTACCAGTTACCATGCTTGCCTTTTCTTCTGGCGTCAGCTTGCCAACAAAGTCCTTGGCCTTCCCAAAGCATCTTCCCATCCTCCAGCTCCAGATGTGTGTGCTGCCAGAATATGTATGTTAGCAAGGCATCGCTCAGTATGTATTACGTCTAGCATTTATTGATGGAAATCCTTACGGGACGGATACACGGCTGGACTGCCACCGTACTGATCGTACTTGACGCCAAACTGTGCTTTGGACAGTTCGGTGCAGGCAAGCAGCGCCAGGGAAGTTGAGAAGCGCATCTTTTGTGACAAGATCAGGCGAAACGCAACGGACCAACAAGAACAAAGATGGGTGGCAGAAGACGAGGGGAGAAGGTCCGACGTACGGGTCTCTCTGCGTCCTCGTCCATTATTTTATACCATTTAATCAGCCGGCCTTCGTACAATGGCAAACAGGCTACCTCGTTCATGGTGACAAGAAATGATCCTGGTACTGATCCTTGCCTATAGGAATATTGGATCCATCCACGAGCAAATACATTGCCGGGAAAACTTTTCCTGTCTCGTGCGATTGGCCACAGGGGGGATCGGCCCTTTTGTTGAACAGCTGAGGTTAGTCTTGTAAAAAATCGTGTATACCACGTGCTACCCCATCGGAACATTACTACCAGTTGGTATAAGCTTCGTGTGATTGCGGAGAAGATGCTTCCTCAAGTCATGGGGAGGAGGCCGGAGGGCTGTCAGGAGAGGGTCCGCTTGCGGGGTTGATCTTCGCCTTGAGATGACCAAATTTCTGCGCAAAGGGATCCATCCTTGGATGGAAAAAGGCGTCCATAGACATCCACATATGGTACATGTGCATTCTTATGCGGATGGAGTCCAAAAGTCGGTAAGACCGTGATGACTTCAAGCAGATCAGAGCGAGTGCGGGTTGCGAGTATTGGGAGGGCTTGAAACTACCAAGTGCTGAGAAAGAGATTTGATATTTGCAAGTTATACGAGAGGCAGTGGCATCCGGTCGGGAAAATCAGGTAAAGAGAATGAAAACAATATTGACAAGAACAAAAAAAAAAAAAAAAAAAACTTGACTTCTTTCCCTACCCCGTACTTGGTTTAGGTTTGAAATCCGGAGATTGACTTTTAGTAACCTAATGACGACAGCCCACCTGGGGCTGGATATGGGGTAAATGGGTCTTGGTCGTATATTACGACGCACAACGTGGGACTTATGTCCGATGCTACCCTCATAATGCCTAGTGATTTTTGCCGGCAGTGATGGACGGAAACACAGGTGTACGAGAGCTTCTTCAAATCGTTCGAAAGTCCCAAGTGTCTTGGGCATCGCGGGTCTCGGTCTCTGTATCCACTCCCATCGGCGACGATCTCTTGGTTTCCTTGGCAGCCGCGGCTTCCTCTCGAGTTCGCAAGCCTGAATTACTCCGGCAAGTCCGGCAAGTCCGGGGTGGTGGGTGAAATTACATAGTAACCCCAACAGGCATTCTGTTGGATTGAAGCCCCGCATCACACGTGACAACTCGGTGGGGGAAAATTTTAGATTTCGCCTCCGCCGCAACGAAGCACATTGGCAGGCCGGACAAAACTACCCGCTGCTGGCCATCCACTATCCCTGAACAACCTACCATCAGTATACGGGGCAGCTGTTTGGAGTCTTCACGATTCATTCTGCAGCAGTCTTTCAGGGCGTCCACAATGTCAAGAACAAAGCAAGCTGCCCGTAAAAACAAGCGCAAGGCAGAAACGCAGCTTCAAAATGCCCCCACCAAGCGTCTCACGCCGCCCGACGACGCGCCACAGGCACAAGCCGCCGTTGGGCAAAGCCACAATCTGAACGCCGTGGTCTCTTCCGAAGAGGTGGAGGTGGCCGTCGACACGCTCCGCACCCTTGCGCAGCACCCAGCTGCCATCAAGAGCAAGGCGTGTCGAGATCTGCGCTCCGCCGTGTACGACTTCCGGCAGGCCTGCACAACGGGCGCCAACAGCACTGGCGATGGATCTATGAACTTGACGGCCCGTATTTCTGGTGCTCTGGTTGACGAAAAGTACACAGATGCATTGGTGCTGCTAGCAGAGATGCGGATCCGCAATGAGGCGCCCAAGTTGGGGGCTTTGTGTCGTTGGGTCAGAGACCTGGACGTTACGAGCGGGCTGTCGGTTAAGGGGGCCGAGGCTGGATTACCGCCTTGGACGGACAGGCAAAGGTTGTTGCTGAAGGTTCTGGATGCCATTTCGAGGGTGACCGGAACATGGGATGTTAAACACGTTCCTGTGTCGATAACTTCCGACCCAGTCGCTATCCAGGCTATTTGGAGCTTGCGAGAAGAAGGCAAATCGTGGCCGATGCATCAAAGCGTTTTGGACGGCACCATCTTCAAGTCGTGCGCTACAGATATCAAGGAAAAATTCCAAGTTTTGGAGCGAACACCAGGGCCCGATCGAAAGCCCCCGAATCTCCATGACGCAGTTCTTTACCTCAGTACCGACAACGCCGTCGAGCTGTCATCTACCCCTCCGACCATCACGCATCATCACCACCCGGCTGTCCCCAAGCTATCGCTCATGAAAGACGTACTCTCACCAGACGAATGTAGAGCTATTGTGGGCGCCATGGAATCCGTTGGCTACCTCCCCGACGCCCCAGTCCGCGACGATGGTGCCGAAGCGAGCATCCTCGCACACAATGTGTACTGGATTGTCGACCAAGCCTTCCATGACAAGCTGTGGGACCGCGTCAAGCCGTTTGTGCCTGCCATAGCGGATGGCCGCAAGGTGCATGGTATCAACCGCCGCTTCCGGGTGTATCGCTACGTCCCCGGTGCGGAGTATCGAGTCCATTTTGACGGCGCCTGGCCGCCCTCAGGGGTCGAGCCTGGTACCGGCAAGTATCTATGGGACGCATCACCTCCAGAGAACCCACAGTCTAGCCTGTTCACCTTCCTGGTCTACCTCAATGACGAATTTGAGGGTGGTGAGACGACGTTCTTCACGCCGAGTCTGCGTGAAGGTGTTATGAATGCGTACCCTGTGAGGCCAATAATGGGATCGATCGCACTATTCCCTCATGGCGAAAGCAAGGGTGCGCTGCTGCACGAAGGAACCGGGGTTCGCAAAGGGGCAAAATACATCATTCGAACAGACGTCGAGTACGATGTCAACCCGGAAAAATAGCAGCAATGCACATTCGAAAGCACATATCTTGTACAGCGTTGTTTCTCGTTCTCTTGTTCTCGCGTCTGCTGCGCGCAGCCTTGTTCTGTTCAAACCTAAAAGTCTTGATCCACCGGGTTTCCGGAAGGATGTCGACCAAAAGAGGGACTCTACTGTCACGCTTGTTCCAAAAGCCGCGCTTCAGCCGTCACTGAATGACAGACTGAACCCCAGCAACAACGACGGTTGCTGGAGACTGTAAAGTACGAAATACGGGTTTCCCCGCATTGTGGCCACGCTAGGCCATTTACAATGAAGCCACACCATGTCTCCTCATGCGGGGAAAGCGATTCATGACCCGAAGCTGGAGAGAACTCGGGGACTTTTTTGATGATTGATACCCCATGAAACTGCGTTGCTTACTGTACGCACCAACCCAACCCCCCACGAATATTGGTTTTGTGGGGGTTCTTGCTAGCGAGCTGGCAGCTCCCAAATTGCAAAATTTCATGATCGGCACTTTGAGAAAGCAGCCGTTACCATGTAGCTTATGATCAATGTAAATCCACTTGGTTTCTTGGTCCTCAAACTGAAGTGCAAGATTCGAATCTAAAGCAAAGTATGGACGACTATATCGACGCGGCTGAACTGTCAAGACACAACTCTAAAAGCTCATGTTGGATAGTCATCCATGGCCAAGTATGGGATGTCACTGGTAAGCCTGTCCATATTAATTTCCGTGTCTTGGAAGTCTCCTCTGTCTTGTCATTCTTCGTTAATGTCATGCAGTCAGATGGGTTTGCGGCTTCTTGATACTCCTCGTGCTGGCCTATGAAAACTCAGCCCCATAGCTCATATTCGGCACCCATTTCTGTCCGGCTAGTCTGGAATGGAGCGAGAAGCATGCTGATTATTTCTAGAATTTCTTGAACTCCACCCCGGTGGTGCCCGCATCATCTTAAAGTCCGCTGGCCGGGATGCGACCTCGTCGTATGAGTCCGTCCATGACCCGGACCTCGTCACCAAGACGCTCGCACCGTCATGTCTCGTAGGCACCATCAACCCGCAGAGCACAACCCTAGTGCCAACAGCAGAAGAAGTCCCGTCACCAGCAACGGACGATTCTCGCTCTGCACAACCGATACATCCACCCCTCACATCCATGCTCAACGTCTCAGACTTTGAGCGCGCCGCCAAAAAGTACCTTTCCGATATTGGATGGGCTTACTATTCGTCCGGGGCGGAGGATGAGATCTCGATGCAAGACCCGAGACGCATCTTCAACCGCATCGCCCTCCGCCCACGCATCCTCCGCCACGTCGAAACCATCGACACGTCATGCAGCTACTTTGGTGGGCGCATCAAATCCTCGCTGCCCATCTACATCACCCCGACCGGGCTGAGCCGCTACGCGCACCAGGACGGTGACCAGTGCCTGGCCCGGGCGTGCGGGCACGAGGGCATCGTGTACTGCATGCCGACGACGGCGGCGCACGAGGCCGTGTTCGGGGCGCGCACGACCCCCAACCAGCCGCTGTGCTTCCAGCTGTACACGGGGCGGGACTACGACCGGACGCGCGCACTGCTGCGCAAGGTCGAGCGGCTCGGCGCGGCCGCCATCTTCGTCACGGTCGACAGCCCCGTCATCGGGCGGCGGGAGCGCGACGACCGCATCAAGGCCGCCGACGGCGAGGACCCGCTGTTCGCGGCCGGCGTCGCCAAGTCCGGCAGCATGACGCTGCTGAACCCGACGCTGACCTGGGATGACCTCGACTGGCTCAGGGCCGCCACCAGCCTGCCCCTCGTGCTCAAGGGCGTGCAGACGGTCGAGGACGCCGTGCTGGCGCACCGCGCGGGAGTCGACGGCATCGTGCTCTCCAACCACGGCGGGCGGTCGCAGGACACGGCGCAGGCGCCCATGCTGACGCTGCTGGAGATTCGGCGGCATGCGCCGCACCTGCTTGCGCCCGAGACGAGGTCCAGGTTCGAGGTGTTCCTCGACGGCGGGGTCAGGCGGGGGACGGACGTGCTCAAGGCGTTGGCGCTGGGCGCCTCGGCCGTCGGGGTGGGCAGGCCGGCGCTCTACTCCATGACGAACGGATGGGGCGAGGCTGGGGTCAGGAGGTTGATCATGATGCTGAGGATGGAGATCGAAACCAACATGGCGCTTGCTGGCGCGACGAGGCTGGGCGAGGTTGTGCCGGAGATGGTCAATACAGAGCGGGTGGAGCACGAGGTGTTCAGAAGGGTAAAACTGTAATGGCACTTCATGCCAGATATTAGAGGAGTATATTGCGTAGATACATGGCCATGTTTGCTGCAGTCAATCACTGGATTATACTGTCCCATTGAAAATTGTTTCTGTTCAAGCACTGTACATTGCGCAGTTAACTCATCAAATCTGTTCCTCGAGACAGCCAAGCCTCGACATCAGGACGGTGGAGAGAAGATGGGGAGGCGCAATTTCGACAAGAAATGGGATTCATTGGGAAACGGATGATTGGACCCCCACGGTGCCACCCTATGATTTTCACCCCCACAATTCGGGTGTTGCTCGGAGCAAAAGAGAATGGGGTGCCCCATGGGGCTTGGGGAGCAGTTCCGGCTCACAACAACTTTTCGCCAGCTCTGCGCTGTCGGGTTATGGGACTTTCAAATGGAGACAACTCCTCACGGCCGCGTGCGGTTGGAATCACAACGATACCAGAGAGAAATCGTAAAACCAGGTCGTTTTCCGTGTCATCAGGATTTGCTAAACCATGGGTTCCTCGGCTCACCGTTCCTTTCCTTCCCCACCGATACTCGTTGGGGAGTACAATGCATACCGGTAACCGGTCGGTGTACGTGGAGATGCGGAGTTCACCCCCACAGGGCAAAAGAACTCGACCATCCACCTAACGTATGGTTGACTCATGGAAGGCATGTTTCCCGGGGCAGCTCTCCGACGGCTTACCTTTGATAAGTGGGTGCAGAACAAAGTAAAACGTTCTTTCAGTCTGAGACTGGCTGGTTTTGATGAACTCACAGGAATAAACTGCCACAAGCTTCGTGTGAGCAATACACCATTTCCGCACGAGCAGGAGAACATGGCAGACAAGACCGAGAGGCCTGTGGCAGAACAGGATGACGACATCGGGAAGGATGTTGACGCGCCGATGGTCGGAGGGTTGACCATGCCGGCGAAGTTGGCGGCGCTCAGCGAGGACGAGTACCGACGGTTGGGTCGCAAGGCGACTCTGAAGATGGACTTGATCATCATGCCCATCATGGTGGTCATGTATATCCTCAACTATCTGGATCGGCAAAACATTGCTTCGGCAAAGCTGGCCAACATCGAGCGCGACCTGAGCCTAAGCCCTGTCCAGTACCAGACGGCCGTTTCCATTCTTTTTGTTGGATACAGTAAGTGTTGACCAGTGGCACTTGTGAAGTAGCTGAATGACATGTCAATACTGCTTACTGACATACAATCTTTTTCCACCGATCAAGTTCTGATGCAAATCCCTTCGAACATGATTGTGGGCAAGATCAAGTGGCCAGGCCTGTATATCTGTCTCGGCATGGCTGCTTGGGGTATCGTCAGCGCGCTGATGGCCATTGTTCACAACTACGGTGGCCTACTCGCCGCCCGCATATTTCTGGGTTTTGTCGAAGCCATCTTCTTTCCCGGCGCGCTGTATTTCCTGTCGCTCTTCTACAACCGCAGACAGTACGCCTTCCGTACCGCCATTCTTTACTCGGGATCCCAGCTCGGCAATGCCTTTGGAGGTCTTTTTGCAATCGCCATCCTAAACCTCGAAGGGAAGCATGGGCTTGAGGGCTGGCGTTGGCTGTTCCTTGTGGAGGGTGTTATGACCACCGGCTTGGCAATCATTTTTGCCTTTATACTGCCCAATTCCAACAAGAAAATCCTGACCTTGACGGAGGAAGAGTGCGAGTGGGTTCAATGGAACTTTATCAAAGACCAGGGGCAGGAGGACAACTCGGACGAGATCACGGCGACCAGGGGCCTTGTCCTGGCGCTGACCGACGTCAAGACGTGGCTGCTCTGCGGCACCCTGTATGCGACCTACATCGTCGGGGCCGTCGTCAACTTCTTTCCCTCCGTGGTTGGTGGGCTGGGGTACGACCGCAACACGACCTACGGTCTGACGGCTCCCCCGTTCATCCTTTGCGTCTTTTGCATGCTCATCAACGGCTTCCATTCGGACCGGACGCAGGAGCGGTTCTGGCACGTGGTGGGCCCGCTGGGCGTGACGCTGGTGGCCAACGTCATTGCCGTCTCGACGCTGTCTATCGGGGCGAGGTACACGGCCATGATGCTGCTCCCGGCGTCGTTTTACTCGTCTGCCGTCGTGACGCTTTCGTGGATCACGGGCTCCCTGTCGCAGCCGGCGGCCAAGCGCGCCTCCGCCATCGCGCTCATCAACGCGCTCTGCAACACGCCCAACATCTGGGCTAGCTATCTCTACGGCGGCGCTCCGCGGTTCCTCGTAGCCTTCATCGTCAACCTAGCTGCCACGGGGCTGGCTATCGGGTTCGCGGCCGCGACGAGGGTGTACCTGGGCAGGCAGAACGCGAAGCTGGACCGTGGTCAAACGCTGGGGAAAAACGGACCGACGGAAGCACAGCTCGCGGGGAATTACCGGTATTTGCTGTGATTTTTTGATTGGCGGGGAAGGATTCCGGTTGTGATGACGGACGAGAGCCGTCTGGATTTGGTGAGCCTGACCTAGTAGTGGTAATCTCGCCGTGTGCCCGAAGAGGTCAATGCGCGATCAATATATTGAGATGATCTCCGATCTGGGCCGCGGCCAAGAAGACCGTTGCGACTATTGAATGGTGGGGAAAGGCTTCAAAAGGAAGAGCTGAACTCGTTGGCGCCTTTTGAATTCCCGCTTTTTTTCATTGCTGCAGATTCGCCCCGAACTCGCCAAGTGACTTGTGAAGCACAAATAAGACCCTAACCCCGATTTGTGATTTGACCCCGCACCGGATCTTGCGGGTGCTTGCCGGTTGATGTTCAAGGTGGAAAAACCAGGCGAAGAAAATGCGCGATGCAATGCAAAGTCCAGTGCAGAGAGTAAAATGAACTGGAAAATTATCGTCTGAAAAGTAGGTCTGACTCCTTCGCTTTTAAAAAGAGAGGGAAATTTTTTTTTGATACTTCGTAGATAGCTAGGTAGGGATTACCAATAAGGGGCCGTCCAGGATGCAATCAAGAAAATGCAAAAGCATATTCAATTCAAGGAATCAATCACACAAATCACATTGCATTGTCCGCCTGTGCAGAACCTTCCAGTCCTTGTACCCGCTCGCCCGCGGACTTACTCCCTTACGCTTTACGCGTTACGCACGTACCCACGCTACCGCTATTAATTGAGTACAATTAATGTCAAAACCCATTGCTGTCCCACTTCAAAGGAAACGATCAAATGTCATGATACGCCATACGTCCGCACTCATACACTCTCTCAACCAACCAGACTAAACAGCCACTCGTTCAATCCCAGGTCGCGTCCCGCTAAGTCGCTCGCGTGGCTTTCACCTGGTTCCGAGAGGCTTGATTTGATCCACGGGGAAAGGAACCAGAGTGGCTTGAACCTCGCTACGCGACGTGTTAATTGACGTCAAGAGAAACAAAGGAGAAGAAAATAATAATAAATAAAAAAAGGAAAAGAAAAGGAGAAACCCACAACGAGGATACATACTGTTTTGTACGGCCAAGAACCGGCGCGGGGAGCCGCCACCGGGGTGGCCCCAACACTAACCTTGTTCCTGGATCCCGCGGCCCGATCCCCCGACCGACATGTCCCCGGTTGAGGGCACCGCGGAGCCTGTTGCTGTTAATGGTGATGGTGATGGCGGCGCCGCTACCACCGCCGCTTCCGCAGCCGCTTCCGCGCCTCCACCGGTCGCGAGGCGCCGGACGCATCGAAAGTCGAGGCACGGATGTGCATACTGTAAAGGAAGGAGGATAAAGGTGCGCTTTTTTTTAATGGTTTTCATCTCATGTCAATTGGATGGATGGGTGTTCATACCATCCCCATCAAGCCTTTCGCTTCATCGACCTTGCTCGTCGTATCTTTTGCCCATCCTGGTTTAGCCCTGGCACTGTTTTCTCCATCCTCGTCCCTTTTTCATAATAGAAAATGGCTGCATATACTACCAACTCTGCCCAGTCTGACGATTCACATATACACTTGACATTGCTTTTCTTCACCACCTAATTACCGCAGCTCGCTTGAGTCTTGCGATAGTTGCTTCAAACCCCAGCCCTTCTCTTCTGGTCACATCTTGCACATCAAAGCTCACCAATCTTCCCTGCTCCAGTGCGATGAGCTGAGGCCGGCATGTTCCAACTGTGTCATTCGTGGGCTTGTCTGCAGCCTGAGCGCGACTGTGGCACCGGCAACCGACGGCAACGGATCAGGTAACGACGGTAATGGCCCGCTGTCCTCAACTTCCGAGGTTGGGCCGTTATCCAGCCTTATAGATAGCTCTCCCGCCGCTCCCGTCCAGCAACTGCCTCTACCACCATTACCGCCGACAACCGTACGCTCGCCTCCGCAAAGGCGATCATTTGGCCTATTCCCCCTAGCCACTAGGAATCTAGGGGCTCTCGCCATGGCAGCAACCAGTCCCCATGCGGCCCTTGAACAGCATTCGGCATCTGTCACACCCACTGCGCCTCACCAGCAGCAACTTCCTCCCGCCTCTCCCTACCAGCAAACCCCTTACACCAGCATCAGCTCCGGGCTTCCCATGATGACTGGTGGCCTGGACTATGACGACCTCCATCTCCTCCACCACTTCGTCACCTTTACCTCCAAAACGTTTGGTAACGCCCACATCATCCAGCGGTTTTGGGCCACTACAGCCCCGGAAGTCGGCTTCCAGCACCATTTCGTGTTACACGCCATCCTGGCCGTCGCAGGCCTTCACCTAGCACAGCTGAGCGTCCCAAACTCTGCCAAGCGCCAACACATACGGCGCAAGGTCGATCACCACTGGGATGTGTCCCTCCGACTCGCCACCCCGTTGCTCGGCGACCTCAACGCCGACAATTGCGATGCGTTGAACGTGTTTACAGGCTTGACGTGTATATACATATTCGCCCGCGGCCCTCAAGCAGGGAGTTATCTTCTATTCGACGCCGAAAGCCCCGTAGGAGGAGAAGGCAGTGCCGAGACACTGATCGCGAATGGGGCACTCAACGGGGATGGGTTGATCGATGGCAGCGCAGTGGCTGCTGCAGCCACCAGAGGCATAAGCACGACCGAGGAGTGGCTGGTGTTCTTCCGCGGCTTGCGGTCCGTCATGAAAGCAACCGAGACGGCCCGCAGGGCTAGGAAGGGACGTAGCATGAGCTCCGTCAGCGATGACCAGCCGTGGGGCCTGATGGACCAGATGTTTGGCCCCGACGACGTCATGACCGAGGAGGACCTCGACGAGCTCCACGGCGAAGACCAGGTCATGAGCGAGCCCGACGTGGAGCAGAGGCTGATGCACGACGGCAGCTCGGAGCGACGCTCCAGCATGGCCTCGGGCAGCCACCAGTCGTACTACCGCCGCCGCCGCGACCCCCTCGCCGACGGCGGGTTCGCGACCCGCAGCACCCCGATGAAGGACCTCCGCGACGTCATCCGCCAGCAGATCCGGGCAGACGACCCGGACCGCGAGGTGTACGCGTCGGCGTTTGCCGAGCTCGCGGCGTCGTACGCGACCGTGTTCGAAAAGGACATGAGCACGCGGCAGACGAGCGCGCAGGTCGTCTTTGGCTGGATGTACCACATCTCGGACGACTTTATCGAGCGCGTCAAGGCCAGGCACCCGGTCGCCCTGGCCATATTTGCGCATTTCGTCGTGCTGCTGAGCGTCCTCGAGCTCAAGTGGACCACCAAGGGCTGGCCCGAGCATCTCCTGTCTGGCATATACGACGCCCTGGGCGCGGCGGGGAGGCTTTGGATACGCTGGCCCATGGAGCGGGTCGGGTGGCTCCCTGGGTGATGGGGGGGAAGCGTAAGGAAATTGGGGGGCGACCAACTGGCTGGATGATGTTTCTACGATTTTCGGGCATATGAAAGTCTGGGGCTGGATGTTTTAATGGAGTTGCGCGAGAGGATCCGGCGAACAGTACACGAAATAAGGGCACCACAGGCGGGCGCCTGGTTTGTATTTTCTGGGGTTTTAGCATCCATCGTAGCAGCGGCTGCTTGCGATTCAGCTTTGCACATAATAATTTTCTATCAAGTACGAGAAGCGCATGGGTAGGAGGGCGATAACCAGTTCTAGAATGCTCAAGTATCCCTACAAATGACATTTATATGCAGGTTGGGAAAGACAGATACTTTAGGCATAGACCAGGGAAGCTTTTCTAGTGAGAACCTGAAGGTGAGCTTGCTTGCATTGCTTCACAGTCGATATGGTACGCAACCCTGGCCAGGTTGTGGTGCCGGCGGCCGTTCCGTCTGGTTAGTCCCAGAGGCAAAGATCTTGCAGCTGCTACATCAGTGCAAAGGACACAGGAAGGCAGCTAGCTCGAGGCAGTTAAAGAGTCGTATCTCGACCTTGTTTCGTAAGGAGTGAAGAACAAAAGGTCCTCTCAAACAGAAGTTCTTCTAGATAGTTCTAGATTCTTTGTGTTTTGTATAAGAGATACTATCAGGGTACTTTTGCAACCGACAAGGAAGATGGTAATACAATGTATGGAAAAAGGGCGGATCTGATGCAATACCATATTGCTTGTATTTGTATCTGGCTTGATCATATTCATGGATACATTGTACCTAACACCTATTCCGGACGCGGATGTGATCGGGGCGGGACTCGGGGATAACGCAGTAGAACTCCCATTGTGTGGGATCGACATTCATCTTCAGGCTTGCGCGCAGCAACTTAATTACGTTTGAATGTACTCGTAGTATTGTTACATGTCTTGCATAGAACAGTAGGAAAGAGGCAGTCGATGCCTCCTATAGGCTGGTCCACTATAAACCTATCTGGTAGACGCCCGATTGCCTGGCACATATCACAGGTGAAACGCATGTGTCCTGGGATGGAAACAGGGCAAGATTGGCGCACAGGATTGGAGGTTTGTGCTACAGATGATGGAGCCGCTGAAAATGGCAGATGAACGCCAAGGCTGGGAAGTTCAATTTTCCCTGCAGAAGACGGCAAAACACACGGCAAGTTGAAGACAGGGGTAGAAAAAGTTAAAAAGTTGAACCAAATCAATTCGCAAACGCTATGCAACAAAAGGCACAACAATGCTGTGCCTGCTACCCGAACCCTATAAAGAAAAAAGACCCATTCCACCCGACCAAAAAAGACGTTTCCCTCAAAACTAAACCCATCAGATCCGCCTCTCAGTTCGGGGCAGCGGAGGCGCCGTCAGTCTTGATAGCCTTGACCTCCTCGGGCAGGGAGCACAAGTATGGCGCATCCTGGTACAGGCTGAAGCCCCGTCGCTGTGCGGACTGCTGGGCCGTGGCCGACGACGCCGATGAGCCCGCCGAGAAGGAGGTGCTGGGGATCGTGCTTGCCGTCGGCGTGGCGACGCTGGCCTTGCGTGCCGCGTCGACCTCGGCCGGCATCGAGAAGAGGTAGGGTGCGTCGCGGTGCAGGGACCTGACGCGCTGCTGCTGGACGACGGCGCCCGTCAGGGGCTTTCGGAGTGCTTGCTTGAACATTTTTATTTTATTTTGTTTTTGGCTAGCTTCGTAGGATGGATAAGAAATGTAACTGATTGTGCTGAGACTGGCAGAGTTTGATGTTATTGCCCTGTGTCTTTCTTATTTTCGGTTGTTTGTTCGTGTTGCGTTGTGGAAGTTCAAGTAATCTCGAACCGATCAAAAGGTGAGCGCTAGATGGGACTTGGTAGGTGGGATGTGAAATGGAGAGAATGCAATGGCGGGCACGGGATGCATCGCGGGCGGTACCGACAGGTATTTAATCGCCCAGCCAGGCAAACGAATTCAGCTCGTCGCCAACAACCTCTTGCCGAAAGCTACAACAGATGCCAGCGGGCCAGCATCCGGAGGAAAGGAAGTCGTCTACCCCTCTCTGGGTCGGACTGTCGATGTGCTCTGATTGGTTAGGGACGTTTCTAGTCATGCCATTCCACAATTCGGTTCGGGCGAAAGGGGACCAGATGCACCCTGGGCACCCCTGATCGGACTCCGAACAACGGACAAGCCTCTCTGATTGACCCCATGTTTACTGCACATCTTCCCCAGCTTTTCCCAGTTTGCCCAGACAAGGCCAAGAGGTTGTGGGCTCCGGGATTTTGCGGGGACAGATGGCATGATTATGGGGGAACGCGGCGGAAGCAGCCAGAAACCACAATGTGAGATAGTGGCAAAGCCTGTCAAGCCCAGCCGCCAAGTTTGACAGGAAGACGAGGAATAACCCATCGAATCAGTCCTTCAAATGGGCCGGCCCTTGAATACTATGTACGACAAGAAAGTACCACGCATGCCATAGCGACTAAATTGTCGCTCATTTATCCGTCGGTTGCCAACATCTCCAAGAGAACCCATCTCCTATTTCACGGAGTAGTTGTCAACCGTGATGTTTGGTGCTCAGTTGTCATTCTCCGCACTCAAGAACGAACCCGCGAATTGACGATTCAATGCTTCAGCTTTGCCTGCGACCTGCCCCGCCGTAAGCAGTCTGTCATGCCCACCTGCATGAAGCCCGCGGTCGGCTGCATGTGGTGACAGATGTGTTATAAACCATTTGGTAATCGGCAGGCAGTCCCCAAACTTTTATCCAACCTTAGATGGCCTGGCCCGAGGACAGAACGGGTAGCTGAGCGCGGCATCCACGACATGTTTCTCGCCGATGAACCGATCCTCAATGTCCCTCTTGGCCAGGTGGAGAAGATGCGTGAACGATGTAGGCCTTCACTGAGGCCAGTTCTCAATCCACCGATGGGCCAAGTCGAAAAACAGTCGTCCTACCTCCTTTGCACACCGACGAAATCGTAAACACATCAGAACTGCCCTCCACGGGGAAAGCCACCTTCCCGAGCGACGTCTCTCCAGTATCGTAGCAGACCTGCCCACGATTATCTCCCCGCTCGACGTGACAGACCACCAGCACGCCATCTCCACGGAGCACCGCGAGATACTTTCCGTCTGCACTAAACGACAATGAGCGCACACTGGTGCTGACTCCTGCGACGACCTGGTACCACCGGACCCAGCAGGGTGTCTGGGCGTCCCATATGCTGATGAAGGTGCCCTGGGCATCTCTGGTCGTCACCGCAAACGTCTTGCGGACGGGGCAGATGGCCATCTCGCCCGTCTCAGGTGGGCAGGGGATGCGCTCGCGCAGTTTTGGTTCGGTTGACTTGCCGATTCCTGTGTCATATATCATGATGGCGTCAGGGGCAGCGGCAACTAGTATACGACCACTGGGTGAGAGGCAAAGCTTCTTGATCGTAACATCAGTGGGTACGTCTATATAGTGCCGCTCTGCAGGGGTTTCATCCAGGTTTTCCTGGTTCCCATGGGGCTCTCGCAACGCTGTGATCATAATGTCCCTGCCCTTGGCCATGGCAAGCAGATTGTGCTGCGAGGAAGTGACAAGGAAGAGTTCATTGGCACCAAACCACGTGTAAGGAGGCGGGCAAAATACGAAGACAGTTACTGTGCATTGGAGAAATTCTTTTTTGAAGTGTTTCCAGTACGTGGTATCCCGGTGGGTTACACCTGGGCGTACTTGAAATCCCCAAATCGTGTAATGCGACTGCTCGGGCTCGTAGATGGCGAGAACAAACTGTGTGGGATCGATAAAGGAAGCATTACTGATCTCCAAGCCCTCATCTAGCTCCTTTACATTCTGTATGATGGCTTGGCCACTGCGGACGTTGAACAATGTCGCTTTGGCCTCAGTCCAGATCAACACAAGCTTTCCATCTGGTGACAATACTGCCCCCGGTGGAAGCTGTCCCAAAGAAGCCAAGCGTTTGTCCATCGTAATCTGTAGAGTACTGAGACAGTCTTGCCTTGCCACCCATCCATGCGTCAGGGCAGCCTGTACAGTAGGCCGTAGTATCGGGTTCGGCGTCATCAAGTACTTTATGAACGCCTCTCCTCCGAGGCTAACATTGTTGTGCAGCAGCTCAGCCCTCGGGAACTCCACGTGTCCGTCCACATACCCTATCAAGCGTCTCATGTTGCCAGCAAAGGATGATGTCCTGGTCAAAATTTGGAACAAGGTCTCTCCCGCCGCCCAAACGTCTGCCCTCTGAGCCTTTTCCAACTGCGACAACGCAGCCTGGCCTGGTTGGGCGCTGGACAGCATGAGCAGCTCTGGGGCCATGAAGTCAAGACTGCCGCCAGCTGTGTTGACCAGACTGTTCTGTTGCCGAAAGGCTTTGCTGATGCCAAAGCCGCCGAGCTTGATCCACCAACTGCCGTTGGGAGGCATTTCCTTTATCAGTATATTTGACGGTTTGACATCTCGATGCGCAAACCCGGCCTCATGCACATAGCGCAAGGCCACCAAAATCTGTCTGGCAAGGGCTTTTCCATCTGGATCTGAGATCTTGGTCCCAGATAAAAGCTGGCTCTCCAAGTCGCCAAGAGCAAGATATTCCATGGTGACGTAGAGATGATCAGGATCTTCATACCATCCCATTGATTCGACAAAGTGGTAGTGGTACTGAAGCTGTGACAGTTTTGTTGTAGCAGTCAGCTCACTGGCAAAATGCTCAACATCTAGCGCCTCTTGTCCTTTTGGCTTGGGCAGCTTCTTGACGACGGGAAGACACCTCTTGAGGATTTGTTTCTTGGCCGTGTCGTCCCCATTGTTCCTGCGACGATAATACTCCTGGAGATGGACACTGCCGTACCCAGCGGAACTAATACATTTGACTTCCTTCCGAGCGACGTTGCCAACTTTGCCGAGACCGTTATCTCCAGCGTCGACATCATATTCGTCCCGAGGGGGCGGATCCTCTACGGCACCACCGTCTCTGTCGGATTCTGTGGTGAGCTTGGCGGTGGCGACAGGCTCAAGCTGGGCAGTCTTTTTTGGTGGGCCATTAAGCACAACCGATGAATCCCTCACCCTCAGGCTTTGATCCCTACCATCCAGTTGTTCAATCGGCTTTCCTTGTTCGCGCTTGCCCTTTGGTTTTGGAAATTTGCGCGGTTTGGATGCTTTGGGCTTGAAAGGATGCTGATTCTCGTTTCCAACTGCTTTCAGGTGCCCTGCTGGACTGCCCGTCGCTGAAGCCATAGCTGCCTTGCTTGGCCGTGGGCACAGCAGCAAAGGCAACTAACTGCAGGTCGGCAAATTTGTGCTGGCTCCCGGTGGAGGTGGGGAGTCTAAACTAAAATGTACGGTTGGGAACCAAAATGACTTTTGGTGAAAGGAAATTCTCCAGATGCATCAATGTAGAGCAGTAAGCAATAGAGGATAATTTTTGTGGGAGGAATTTTCTTTTTGTTTTGTTTTGTTTTCCATCTTGACTCGAGACTGATTGTCAAGGTTTGGGCGCGAGGATCCAACCGCTGTAACACGGGGCTTGCCAGGATCCCTGGCTTTTCCAACAGCGCGTCGCCAAGCGAATATATTGATCGTTTCTTCTCATCGCGAGCCCACTGCACTTTTGCATCAAATCACGCATCGAAACGGAAAGTGAAAGTAGAAATTATTAAAGTGTCATTGATTTGAGACTAGCGAGTGGTTTTGCATAGGAGAGGCAAAAGAAGGTTGGATCCATGCTACCCCGCCAAGTGGATTGGAAGTCGAGCTTCCCGTCCGCAAGAGAGCAGGGACCCAGCCAAACTTGATAAATCCCCACCAAAACACCAATAAGAAAGCGCTCGAAAAATGACCAGTTTTGATATCGAACTCATTACACTATACGACATGAAAGCGACCGTTGAAAATGCCTTAGACGCGGTGGGTGTTATCCACCACCGGAGCGGGGGCGTAGTGCTCTCGGGCCAACTCCTCGTCCGATGTGTTTTCGGGCTTGTCCAGACCATCGTCGGTGATGCCGGTAATCTTGGTAAGGATCTTGGCGGCGTAAATGTCGCTCGAGACGTTGACGGCAGTACGGAAGCGGTCGATAAACCAGTCGATGGCCACAATGACGGCGTACATGCCCGTGACGGGAACGTCGACCGAGTTGGCAATCATGACGGTGAGGACCAGCGACGACGACGGGATGGGCGTGGTGCCGATGGAAGCCAGTGTAGCCAGCAGGGCAATAATGATGTACTGCACCGGGCTCAGCTCGATGCCCTGGGTCTGGGCCAGGAAGACGACGCAGATGGGGAAGTAGATGGCGGTTCTGTGAGTTGCATCAATTCCAGTCAGTAAGAATGCTTGTGTTGGAGAAAAAAAAAAAAAAAAAAAAAAGTCGGCCCTAGAAGTAATAAATGAGAAGTGCACTTACCCATCCATGTTGATCAAGCAACCGAGCGGGACGGTAAACTTGGCCACAGTCTTTGGCACGCCGCGAGCGATGGTCTCGCGCATGGTGACAGGAAGCGTGGCAGCAGACGACGCCGTACCCCAGGCTGTCACCCAAGCAGGCGACGACTTGAACCACATGGAGTAAGGGTTCTCGCGGACGACGAAAAAGTAAATGGCCGGGACGATGACGAAGAGGTGCAGGAACATGCCTGCAAGCGCCGCGCCGATCAAAACGCCCAGGTTGATGCCGATGTCTTCAATGTTGAGTCGAAGCAGGTTGGGCAGAATCAGAAAGAAGACGCCGATGGGTGCCACCTTGATGAGGAAGGTGATGATTTTGGTGACCATCTTCTCCACCTCCTCAATGGCCGGGATGAGGCGCCCAGTGGGGTTGATGATAGATCCAAGGACGACCGAGACGATCAAGATGGCGAGGAGCTCGGCCTCGGCAAGGGACCTGAAGATGTTGTCGGTGATGAATGAGCGGAAAAGGGTCACAACCACTGTGTGCGGCTCATTCTCGCTGCGCTCTGCGACAAGATCCTTTTGGTCGTCATCCATGGCCAACGCGTCGCCCCGCACCTCAATCATCAATCTGCGCCAGGCAAGGCCGGTCAGGAGACAGGTAACCAAGATGGAGATGATTGTTGTGATGACATAATATCCGACAGTCCACTTGGCGAGCTTCGCACCGCCGCCAGTCATTTCCTTGAGCCTGATAACGGCGAGAATCATGGCCGTCATGATGAGGGGCAGAACAACAGCCTTGAGGGCACGCAGCCACAGGTCACCGGGGATGCTGAGGATTGGTATCACCGCCTTTGGGACGGTGTCGACCTGGGTGGTGACGATCAGGCCGATGGCGATGGCGACCACGGCCGCAATGACGATCTGAATGGCCGAACCGGGCGTCTTGGCGGAATCGATCAGCCTGCGGTGAATTGGCCGCTTCTGTGTCTCCTCGGAGAATCCTTGAGGCTCGTGCGCCGGCGAGCCCGAGCTGTACGAATCCTGGCGCGTGGCGTCGTTCTCCATCGCGACGGTCTTTTCGGACGGCCGCTCGGGCGCTGCCCCGACCGGTGTTGGGTTTGACATTTCGGTGGGGGTTATTATTAGGAGGATAGAGCCGGCTGTCTAAGAAAAAAAAGGAAACAGGAGATGGAGAAGACCAGGAAGGCGAGGTAAGCACGACCGGTTTGAGCGACCAAGTTGAATATACAGCTTGACCGAACGAAAGCGTTGGAGGTGAAAGGGAGAGTAAGGAAGAAAACAACTTTGACCAAGTAGGCATGCGACGTGCTACCTAAATATCAGGGTCCTTTCATTGATAAGGACATCACCGTTGGCTCGGTTCCCCAATGGGAATATTGGTCCGTGACAAGGAGGTTATCATCGGAAGCTCCAGTTCGGCTTAGCGAATCGCCACGCTCGCCCTTCTATCTCTTGTCAAGTCTAGGTTGGTAAGGTATCATGCTCTCGTGGGATCGAGGGGGGGGGGGCCCTGGTGGTCTCACACGAGTCCGTACTTTTTTTACGCAACAATTCCAATAACAATCTCTGACCCCACAGATAGCCACTGTCCACCACTCCGCTGGGATTCTGGGGACTGGATTGGGGGACAAGAGGGTTGGCGCCGAGACTCCAACATGGCCACCATCGCTTCTGTCCTAGGAAGGTCTGGTCGGTCGACCAATGTGGAAAGACGTTTGGCCTCCTAGGCCCTGACAAAAGATCCCTCCAGCAATGATTCCTACCGACCGTTGTGGATATCGTCCTTGGCGACAGGTGCATGTTCAGTTGAAAGACAAGACAGCATGGGAATAGTGGGTGGCGCCATGGCTTTTTCCATGCAGGGAGGGAAGGAAAAAAAAGAAGGACTGGAGCTGAGCCTGCAGGACCAACGAGGGGGCCAGAACCAACAATGGCCCCAAAGAAGTTCCTTCGGAAGGCGGCCGAAGCGGGTGACGTTTGGCGGTGCTGCACAAAAAGCGCGCCGAAACACGCTGGAAGCCGGGCGTGGTCAGCAACTGTCAGCCGATCATGACCTGTTTTGGTGAAGCTGTGCCGTCCATGGGCACAACCATGGTAATCCACGACGGGACGGCCGAACAGAAAAAGAGGCCCAGACATATTCTGGAATTGGCCTTTCGCGTTGACTCTCTCTTTCTTGTTCCCCCCAGAAAAGTCTCCCCCCATACCACATCAGTTACCACATGTTTTCTTTCTTCACCAATCTTCGCAGTGGAGAGTTTGGTTCGCATATGTGGAAATTTTGAACAGAAAAACCGGATCAAGCGGCACGCCGAGCAGCGCCGAGAGGATCGGCGGTGTCTGGGAGCGGATCCGAGTGTGGTCGCCGAGCCCTTGGCCGGGTCTTCTGGCCAACCACGGAGCGCGTGGCGCTTCAGTTGGTGCCACTCCCTTCCCATAAATTGCTTACCATTCAATTTATCAATTGCTTGGTTTGCCCAGAGTCCCAACCGGCACCAAACAAAGGCAGCAAAAAAAAAAAAAAAAAGTCGCCCAGCCCTGCTTGTTGTCTTTACTTTTTCTGGAGGGGTTCTTGTGTTCTTTCACTTCATTCGCTGTAAAGAAAGCGAGGTCTCGGTGAGTGAAATAAGCTTGTCGTGCGTAGGTATCTACCAAGCCAATTTTTATGTATTCTCGGGCACGTACAAGTCTGACGAAAAGCCGAAAGCTGGTATGAAAGGAGCTGGGCGCCGTGGCTCAGCTGAAAGTTCTGCATGCGGCAGGATGTCACGTTGTTCATCGTGGATATTCTTCGGTCAGGATTTTGCCGGCCGCACCAGGCAAGTCTTTAGTCGAGCGCAGCCTCGGTTGAACCCCCTAGACGCGCGGAACCATGAAATTTCGTTGAACAAATTGACGGACGGGTCCCCCAGACGTGTACCGTACCAGCAGGAATGGGTACGGCATCGTATGGCTATGACTGGGCCCGCTTCAATCAGAAGGGTTCGCATTATCTTCGTTTATTTCGTAATACAGTCAAACAGTCAAACATCCAGCCGTGATATCTGACCTGCAAGTTTGTATTTGTGCAGTGTACTGAATGAAGTTGCTCGATTCTTCCCCTCGAGTCAACATCCTCACCAGTCGTATGCCCTCATGATGGAAGTCAGGGTAATTCTTTTACTTTTTTTTTTATGCTGGCCAGTTGAAATGACCAAAACCGTCGGACCACAAAATCGAAAACGAATCGACGGCCAACGCCATAATCATGCTGGATCCCGGAACTGAATCCCTGGTTACAAAGTAGATATTAGAAGCTTGGCTTATCTCGACTTCCTGCTGTGGCTCGTGAAGGTCTTGGGCCTGCGGCATCGATTGCTGCAGCTATCCTCTTTCACACAGAGTCTCTCATATTGTCTCCTGACACCATGTTCGCATCCAATCATCCCCCCCCCCAGAACACCCGAGTCAATACAAGAAGGAGACGAAAAAGAAAAAAAAAACACTTTACCGCGTCGCATTTCTCATTATCACGAGGTCCGTGGTTCGCCTGACGATGCCGAACCCCATGAAATCTTTGCTGGAAAAGGATAAGAAAGACAATCCGGGAAATATCGGCATATGGCCTCGTTTGAAAAGGAGGCATTTCACGTCTTTCCGAGGTGGCGTTATTTGTACCCCATTTATTTACTCAAGCAAGCCAAGACATCTTTGCCCCAGACCAACAGCCTAGGCCCCCCTGGCCAATCCAGAGATTAGGTGCAATCAGCGGTGGGTTCACTCAATTTGGTAGTAACCCCCAGGGACGTCTTGGTCCGTAATACCCCATACTTGCAGTAGATGCCCTTGCAATTCGTAGGCCTCTACAGTGCAGTAGCCGGTTATCACGCGTTTGCGCGTCCTGTTGCTTTAATTAATCTTTTCTATTAGGCAACTTCATTTTCCCATCTATTCTTCTCCAGGTCTCAATGCTTCCTTGGCATCGCAACGGTTCTGCGCTTTTAAGAAGTAAGACCAACAAAACCAGGGTTTATGATCAGCTTCCCTAATAAGCATTGCTGATCTCCGCTGTTATGCTGGGATGATCTCCGCGAGTCGTGACACGGAATTTTCGCGCCTACTTCGTAACATCTATATAGCATCTCGCATATATACTATCGGAGTCAAGTTCATTGTGGGTTGAACTACTGTATTAGTTAATCGCTCTTTACTGTGCAGTCGCCGATTTGGTACCGAGGGATAAAAGGTTTAGCGCGAAACGCATGGATAGATGTCCGAGTGATCGTTCTCTCGCGGTGTGCACAAGGCAGTGAGGCATATGCACGTAATTACGCGGAGAACAGTAGGGCTATCCATTCGGTCCTACTTTGGCCTAAGTTTGTTCAAATGCCGGCCTTGAGGGAGCTCACGATAGGTCCTTAAGATGTATGTCAAGCCGGCTAAAGATGCCTGCAAAGGCGAGGGAGAAACCGAGGGAGAGGGCGTGCAGCAAACGGGTACCGGCTGACCACTCAATGCTCCCAGAGCGATTGAGGATAACGTTGGGCTCCACATCTCCGACCCCCCTAAAGTCCGGCCCCCTTGAAAAATGTAACGACGAAATACCCCTTTTATAAACCGATTTAAATGTAAAACTATCAACGCACAATAATACAATCATTGTCAGGCTCTCCCGGTTCGCTAACCTCTTCTCCATCGTTCAAAGCTTCTAAACAGTCCCTATTATTTTCCTGTGCTTCATAAACGTTTTTTTTGCTGACCAAAAGCTCGTTGGGATCCGGAATTACCCTTTTCCTTTTGACCGGCCGTACCGCCTCCAATTTTGCGTTTAACAAACTGATTTTTTGCTGAGCTTCAGCCAATAAGATATCCTTGGTTTCGAAGCTTTTTTGGACTTTTGCAAACAAAAGCCGTGAAGTGGCGTTACTTTTTTCGGACCGGGAAATTTCCTGTAGTTGAAGTCGAATATCTCGGGTCGTTTTAGGGGTTTTCCAAATAAGTAAAGACTGGTCGTTAATTTTTTGGGTTGGGCTTTCCGGTGTTTTATCCCTTTGGAAGCCGTTATTTTTACCTTTTTCGACGTTGGCGTTGCTATTTTCTAATAAAAAAGGGTTTAAAAGTGGTTTTGCCAAGTTCACCGGCCATAACCCCGTCGTACGCCAACCAGATTGAATGGTTTTTGCTATAAATGCTTTTGATCTGGCTTTTCGATAGCAAAGTAGAAAGTTTCGTTTCCCAACAACCGTTGAACAGCAAAACTGGTTTACAAATCCCAGGTGACGTCGATAAGCTTCCTTTAACGGCCCAAAAACCGATAAATCCAACGGTTGAAGAACGTGTGACGAATGAGGGGGTAAATATAGGAGTTGAATATTGTTTTGCAAGCAAAGAAGCATAAATTCGTCCGTTATATGTGATCCATGGCCATCCAGAACTAATAACCGCTTTTCAGGGGTTAAAGGTTGGGTATACGGAATAAACACCTTTTTTAACCATTCGATACCTGTTTCATTATTTGTCCACCCGTTTTCGGTTGCATGAAATTGCCAGGTATCGAAAGGACTTAAATCAGCTGGAAACCATTGTTGCTGTACGTTTTTCCCCTTAAATATAACGAGGGGAGGTATAACAGCCCCCGTAGCTGATACACATTCGATTATGCTCGTCCAACCCCGCGTTCCAGGCTCTTTTCGCTGTAATGGCCGGATTTTATTACGCCCTAACACCAGGCCATTAGATCCTTTGCCTTCCATTATACCTGTTTCGTCCATATTCCAACGGTTGGCCGGTTTTATAGTATCGACAACGGGATTTTTCAAATAGGACCACCAAGATTTAATTACCTCGGTTGTAGCCCCATTAACCCGGGCATTTTCTATTCGCCGGGGTCTTTGGGTTTTCAAAATTGGATATCGGGCTATAAAACGGCTAACCCAATGTTTCCCAAGGCTTTTTCTTTCTCCGGCGGCCTGAAGAATTCGTTCCGCAAAATAGCGTAGTTCTTGATGCGTTGGCGGAAGGCCTAACGCGGCCTGCGCAAGTACCCAATCTGCCAAATAGGTTTCCTGCTCCTGTGAAAGCCTTTGACAAAATCTTTTCGCTTGTTGAATTGACTGGGCCCCCTTTAAACGATCGTGAAGGGTACTCCGAGGAATACCCCATTTTTGCGAGGTTTTGTGAACTGATTTGCCATTTCTTATGTCAGAAATGGCAGCAAGAAGCTGATTTTCAGTGTACTGTTTCATTGGAAAGTTTGGAGCAAGAATCTTCAAAAATCAAGTTCTAAAGTGAAAAATTCGTCTAGATATTTATAAAATAAAACAAAGGGTTGACGTGGCTGAGTAGATATTTTTAGGGGCCGGACTTTAGGGGGGTCGGAGATGTGGAGCTCAACGTTATAAGTCTGGTTCGCGCATCTAAAATCTGGACAGATTAGGCAGCCAAAAGGTCTCGATTCATTCCACTTGTACCATGTCTGCAATATCGCGCAGCGTCACCACCCTGACCCGCTTACTCAGGTGCTGTCTAGCATAAAAGGCAGCCGAATAATCTACCAGCATCCCGTCGTGAGCGAGGTCTTGCGCATCCAGGGGTGTAGCAAGCGTCGACCAAGCATGGTCCGGTATCCAAGCAACGTGCTCTCCAACTGGGCGCGTTTTTTGTCATTACCACCAGCCGGCTCACCAGCCCAGTCCAGCCGTTAACGACATTGGCAACGTGTGCGCGATCTCTGAATCCCGAGTCGTTCCTATTGAGATAACTACATTGGAATCTTTGGGCTCACGAAGGGAACACTCGTCAGCGTCCCCAGGGTTCCGTCTCGGCCCGCGGCATATGCCCTGTATTGGCAGCTATAGCTGCTAAACAGATCCCCGGTGGCCAGGTCGGCGGCGGCGAAGGTCTTGTATGCGTCCGGGAACGTTCAGTACTCCGTGAAAACGAATCAGAGTCTAGATTTCTAGCCCTACGACGTGGAAGATGGGCTGTTGCTGAGATACAAAGGCAGAGAGTCGCGACTGATTAAAGTTTTGCATCACGTTGAGGTAGGCGTACGAGTCGGCGTGGTGGAGGAAGTCATCGTTATTGGTGGTGTTTTCGAGGAGCCATGAGAGCGCGTCGGCTACCGGCTCTTCTCATACGCAAAGATGAGCTTCGCAGGAGTTGGGTTTCAAGGGGACAAGGAGGTTTGAGCTCTAGGTGGAAGAAATCTCTCCCCTATGCGGCGAAGCATACCAATACGAAATGGTAAAGTCTTGATCAGCCACTGTACGTATTCGCCGTCAGTAATGACAAAGGCTACGTAGAACGTAGAACAACACGCGATCCTTCACTAGTGACTGTGTCCTGGGCAGAGGTTCGATGGATACAGGGTCGCCGCTGGAAAGAGTCGCAAGTTTCGCCGACCAGTCACAGCCAAAGATGTCGGCACCGACAGCTGAGGCGCCATAAGTGAACTTGAAATCATCTGCTCCATACCGCAAGATAGCTGCGCCAGGGCTCGCAGTATCCAGCGTGTCGCCGTAGCCACTATCTGGAACTTCCAGGGTGACGAGAGTGCCCGAAACAACGGCAAGATCTCGAGCGTGCAACTGCTCGGCCTCGAGGACTGTGAGCAGGTCTCGATTGAAGCTGTACGGCCCAGCAGGCGGTCCAGGAACATGAGTTCTGACGCATTGACCAACTTTCTTGGTCCCTTTGCTTCGAGCAGGCTCATCAATGGACTTGCCGCGGCAACCACCTGAAGGTATCCGCAGAGGGAAGTCGCAATGTTGAAAAATACGTCATTCTGAGCCCCACCTTGGTCGACCGTGTAAGCTACGAAGCCTTTCATGATGATGCCGCACATGAGGGCACCACTGCTGGTTTCTTCAAACCATGCTAGCGTATGCTGCGTAACGCACAGAGCAAATTCGTCGCCGCTGGCCTCACCCTTAGCCACAGACATTAAGGGTGGAAAGATTTTTGCCACGGCGAGCGAGAATGTGCTTTCTTCCTCGCATTGTTTGCTTTTTTATCTTCTGCCATCGCGACCGTATTTACGAGCAGGTACATATGTATGTAGGTAGGTACTTTGTAAGGCACCGCGTCTACATCATCTCGGCCTTTTGCGGCCTCGGTCTCCCCTTGGTCTCGTGAAACCTCTGGAAACAACAGTGACCCACGAATAGAACCGCCTCTGCCAGCCTTCAGTCTTTCTTGCCTGCAAAAAAAGACGAGGTACCTCATACGGTGGCGCAGGCAACGACTAGCTGTGACACCTCGAGGCTCCGAGTGTTGGGTTGCCTCCCTGGGTGATTCAGTCGGGAAGTAAAGCTGAGTCCACGCAAATCAAATTCATAAAATATCCGTTGCCCGGTCGACAGACTCGACACAGCTGACAGACTGTGCTTAACTCGGATTGTTTTTTTTTCAGGAAAAAAAGAAGAAAAAAAAAACTGTAAAAACAGGAAAACTAGATTCACGACTATAAAAAGTTTGACAATAGGGGCATCTGAGCAGATACGTGACATGGGTCGTCCCTGTCTCGAGCGGCGACATTAACAGTCAGAGGAAGTTAAGGTAGGTAGACAGACGATTAAACTTCAGTTTTGAAATTCGACGTTTCACTGTCCTTAGATCGCATTGCATTGCATTGCACTTGAAGTTAGATGGGGGAAAAAAACTCCAACGGCCACTGTAGCTCCAGCTCTTGCGTAACTGGCCAATGGCTTTGGTGCAAGACGACAGTCTTTGGTAAATCATAAAACAGGTACCTACCTAACCTAGATAGGTACCTCTTGGTTGTTGGATTTGCAACGTCCATCACGGCATCCAACTAGAATTGATCATTGAGCTGGGGTATACGAATGTACATTGACGGTACCGACTGCGCAATTATACTGCAAAGTAGGTCGCCTGGCTGATTTGCGCTGTTATGCACGTAGATTTTCTCCATTCTGAGTCAATCCTTCCAGCTAGTGATCTGACCAAAAAATATATCCAAGTGAGTATTGTGGGCACTTGCATCACACCATATCTGGACAGAATTCGACATCCACCTATCTTTTATGGACAATAAATAAATTACCACCAGATAGAGGCCTCCTTGGTCGTAATCTGTTGATTCCAGACTTCACGAAACTCCCGGTGAGTTAAAGAAACTTTGTAGCTTTTTGCCTTTGCTTTTAGCTAGCGTGTTATCTCATAGGATTGCATAGCAACCAGAGGTGGCCAAGTCCTCATTCTGTAGCTCACCAGTGACGATATCACATGGAAGCTTTTTTCTCACCCTAGTTCATGCGATTGTACCTCCGTAAAATTCCAGTTCCGAACATGTGAAAGCAATAAATGATTTTATCTGACGCCTAAAGGGATTTAAGTGACGTCCTTCATCTTTTCATCACTGGCAGTTAGATGAACCAGCACCTTCCGGCTACTAGATAGAACGCGTAAAAGATAGGTAAGTAGGTAGGTAGATAGCTACCTTGGGCACCTCCTGTACAAAGTTGATCAGCTTCTCATCCTTTTTTTGCAACTACCTTAGTTGACTGGAATATCGCCGTTCACGCTTGATTCTTGCTATAACCCAAAATCAGTTTCTTCCAAATCCTGACCAACAAAGTCATGGCCATGGTGGCAAACGTTGAGCCAGGCCCCTGCTGCAGTATAAGGGGAAACCTTATACACAGCTAGTTGAGGAAACTTTGCAAGAACCTCACGATATATACGCTCCTACTAGCACCTGCTAGACCCCATGTATACAATTCATAGCCATGTGAAGAACAAATAAATAAGAAAATTCCACCGGAATATAGCTCCCAATGTTCAAATCAGTCGGATGCTAAACTCTAATGGAAACTGCCATAAAACTCGAGCCCATCCCTCTTGGCAGCAGTTTCCCTCCCGACTTCATGATCCCACCTGACTATTCTGGTTCAAGCACTCTCAAACTGTCTGCTCTGGATATATCCTCCTTCCCAAAAAAGCCATTACTTCATCACTCCTTACAAATATCAGCCTGTTTGATCATGTCTGGCTTTAACCTCGATTATGCCGTCTCGGCCTCCCCGTCCATGTATACCTCTGGTCATAGCAATATCACCAACACCCAAGATGACCAAGAAGAGGATTTGTTCGGAGATTCAACAGGGGAACTTGACCCCGAGATATTACAAGAAATTCTCGGTGAAGACGAGCAAGACGAGGAAGACGAGGATCTATTCGGAGATTCAACAGGGGAACTTGACCCCAAGATATTACAAGAGATCCTCGGCGAAGACGACGAACAAGAGGCCGAGGCCCCGGCTCCCGCCCCGGCCCCAGCACCCAAACCCTTTTTCCTCCTGCCGCGGAGGCCCCAGACGCCAAAACCCCTCGTCCCTGTTGGCGGAAGCAAGTCATCGCCCATCGCCGCTCAAGACAAGAACGAGGGAACCAAAGCCTCAGTCCTGGCCCCTGCCCCTGCCCCTGCCCCTGCCCCTGCTCCGGCGCCGGCTGAACAGCCGCGTCTTCCTCTACCGAGGAACCCACAAACGCCCAGACCTTCTGGCGTTGTGGGAACGGGCCAAGAAACAGTAATAATCATCGACGATGATGATACGTCCTCTCCCCCTCCCAGCTGGGACGGCTTTTCCTCTCCTACCTCTCACCGAACCGAGGTCATCACGATTCCGGAGGACGGCCCACCCTCGGCCGAGGAGGAGGAGAGGCGCCGCAAGGCAAAGGAAGAGGCGTTGAAGAAGTGGGAAATCTTCAAGATCCCCAAGAACGGCACGGAGAGGCTGTTCTACGACCCCCCGAACCCCCACGTGGGTGGCCGGAGGGACACCTCCACCCCGTCCAACTTCGTCCCGGACTACGAGAGGGCCAACGCCAGAAAGGCACAGACGGCCCAGAGGAACGCCGAGAAGAAGCGGCTCGCGGCGGAAGCCAAGGCGAGGGTAAAGGCCGAAAGCGAGGCCGCCAAGCAGGCCGAAGAGGAAGCCGCGGCAGTACGCAAGGAGGAAGAGAAGGCGCGCAAGGAGGAAGAGAAGAAGGAGAAGGCGAGGGTGAAGGAGGAACAGAAGCAGGCCGACAGAAAGCGCAAAGCTGAAGAGCGGCTAGAAAAGGAGTCAAAAAAGCACCAGGAGCATCTTGAATGGGCCCTTGAGTGCCCGGAAGGCTTCGATGCGTGGGTCAAGACGGATGAAGGGAACGAGGCGGGGAAGAAGGGAGCTTTGATGGGATATGTCATGACGGGTCGGACGAATCCTGCTTATAGTGCCTTGCAACCCAAATTTATTGACGACTTCCTGGGTAGGTCGGAGGACAAGGATATGCCGGACTGAGCGGTTAGGATAGTTGTGGCAGTCAATTCAAGAGTTGGACTTTATATCGAAACCAGCTTGCATAGGTAATTGTAATTGCTGTTGATGATGGATTCACTGTAACTGTAGGGATATGCAAAGATAGTAGCCAGAAAGGCAGGTAGGGGGTAGGCAGGCAGTCAGGTATGTAGTCAGTAAGTCAGGTATGCTGTCAGACAGTCAGGTGTGCAGTCGGCCAGCCAGCTATGTAGTCATGCAGTCAGATATGCAGTCAGTTTTCCAATATAATGCAATTGTTTGCCAAGGCGGCCTCAAATTGACAGGATTAAATGCGCAAAACGCCCAAACGAAACCCCTCCCAAAGAATTCCCAGGCTCTACAAATCACCATCGCCCTTGAACGTCGTGCTTCCACCGCCCTCCATGCCGGCAACCACCTTTGTCCTCGTGATCCGGCCGTTCTTGGCGTCCATGTAGATGAGCGAAACAATGTCCAGCCCCATGTACGGCTGGTAGACGTACTGCATCTCAAACTCCATCGGCTCGCCGTCGATGCTGATGGTCTTGTTGTGGCCCGTAAAGGTCATGTCGCGGCTGTAGTAGCCGGCCACGGACCTCGAGATCTCGTCTCCCCTGTCGTTGAGGTAGACGTCGTACATGGTGCCGTTCTGCGCCAGCACCCGGTTGCGGTGGTTGTGGCCGCTGTAGTTGTTGACGCTGAAGAGGATGTTGTAGGCGAGGTGGTACTCGAGGCTGCGCTTGCTCAGGCCGCTCTCGTCCACCGGGTCGGTGATGACACCCACCGTGTCGTTGATCACGCCGCCGACCGTGTTGCCCAGCGTCGCCACGATCGGGTTCAGGTCGATTGAGTCGAGCACGTCGTTGACCATCTGCAGGAGGTTGCCGAGCCGGGCCTCGAGCTCCACCTTGGCCGACACGTTTTGGATGGAAAGCTTGACGCGGTCGATGGACGCGTCGACGCCGGCTGTGAAGTGCAGCAGCTTCAGGACCTGGGCGTCGAGGTTGACCTTGGCCGTGATGTTCTCGACCTCGATCGAAATCTCTTGCACCGAGACCGATGCGTTCAGGTAGACGTCTGGCTCCTCGGGCAGCTCAATGCCGCCGCTCGTGTCTGTGTTTGATGTTTGGTAGACGGCCGCCTCTGGATCGCCGTTCTGCTCGAGAGTGTACCCAATGTAGCCTTCGTCATTTCGGCTGCCGGCTTGTGTTTGCGCCAGGACCGATGTACAGCCAATAAAGGAGACGGCGAGCGTGAGCGCCCTGGTAGCAAAGCACTTCATTTTGACTTGAGACTGTGGCTTGCTGTGGGAACTTGGACACACTTGCAAGAGGAAAAAAAAAGACAGTGGCGTGTTCTCGCTGGATGAAAAGAACGACGAAAAAAAGTTTAAACGAGTGGTGACGACAGTATGAGTGTGGTGCAGGAAAAAACTAGAGGAAAGAATTGCAAAACACCAAAGGTCTTCCGTACAATGGGGGATGGCTCAACCAGACGTAATTGCCAAGATAAAGCAAAACGCCGGTACCGTACTCATCCGATAGGGCAGGGTAAGAACGGAATACTGGTACGACCCAAGGAGTCAAAACCACCCGGCAGAAATTAAAACCCAAGCTTGCTCTCGCCTAGATGAGCGTGCCTGATTTCCACGGGGCAATGGCAGAAAGCGGACTAGATAGTCTGCAGAATGCGCGAAACCAAGGCGGAGTCGTCTTTTACAAGATTCCACCTGCATACGGGTGCGGTTCCGCCATCCTTGTATTTCACCATGCAGGAAGGAATGCTGCCTCTGGATTGGGTTAGTAATTTAGCGAACAAGACTCATCGAGATCGCCTTCAATCACGTTCGGGAGTCTAGTTGGATCGTAAAAAAGCGTATCGCTCCGCAAAACAAAGCTGTGCCTGGCGGGAAAAAAAAGGTAAAAGCAAATATTCGCAGCAGATCAGAGACCATGCAGCTCCCCTTGAACAATGCAACGGTTCGTTCGGCTCACAGGTACAAGGTATTTGTTGATGGAGCCAAGAACGGTCCAGACCTTATACAAACTGCCGCTAGTGGGATGACTTCCAAGTCTTAAAGCTGGCACTTTGGAGGAGCTGTGAGCCTTATGGGGACAAGATCGTCGTCGGAGCAGTCTGTCCCCCCTTGCGCTTGCAACAGGGGGCGGTACCAACGGCCTGGGATGCTTGGATGTAAGTAGTGAATGGCCCGCTCATGCGTGGTTTCAGAGGCCGAGGGCCCACAAGCTTAAGAAAATTGTGGGAGCCGAATTTAATCACGGTTGCATCGCGCTGGACGACCCAGTAGCCAAGAGATATCTTCTCCACGGCTGGCTGGTGCTGAACCAATGAGATTGACCACAGAAGTCATCGCGCATCGGAGAAAGCAAGCCACGCTTCGATTAATCTCTCCGTAATACTAGTTGAGCGGATGCGCGCATACTGGCCCTGTGCGTGATGGATTTGTCTCTTCGCATTTGGGTTGGTCAAAAGAGGATAATTTCACGCACGACCTGACCCTAATCCTTCTGCGGCTATATACTCCGTTTCCACTTAAGAACGAACTCTGGTTACCGCCAGCGTTTCTTTTGTTTGCTGCGTGTGGTCGCTGGAGCTGTCGTGTTGCATTTATTTCCTTGGAAATTAGCGTGACCACCCTAAATGAAATTGTTCCAAAATTTATCATGCGAAGGGCCGCTGGAAAGAAGGCAGTCAATATGCAAGAGAATCAAGGCAGCGCCATGTCTGGCCCTCTCGCCAAGTCGTTTTGACCAGTCAAGCCACCGCCCGCAATATCCCCATCATCCCATGCGTCTACCCCTGACAAAAGATGCATTCTTCCATGCCCCTCAATATTAGCTTGGTCCACAAATACCCTTGTGGCCATGCTGGCCGGGAGCTGACCGTTACGCCTGAGGAAAAGCTCGCCGAACCAAGGCGGATCGCGATGAGGATGACGCGGGTTGCGGGTGATGTCGTCTCGTGGTCTCCCGCTCTTCGCGGCATCTTCTGAGATATCCTCCCTCTTTTCTTTTTTTTTTCACCCGCAAGGCAGGAGAAGTTTAGTCCTTCTTCCTCCAGCCCACACTCGTTTATTGCTGCTTACGTCTGATCCAAACAGCAAACGACATCCAATCGCTGTCGTTGAAGGATCGTTTTCACCATGCGGAACAGTGGCATATTATCGCTCCTTGTGAGCCTCCTGCTCCTTGTTTCCTTCGTTTTCGCACAAGAACCTTCGACAACGGCTGCAGAGACAACGGCGCAGCCACCATCCAGCCAGGCTCCTCCGCCGACACAGACCACCACCACCGACGCCTCAGCAACAGGGACGCAAACCTCTGCCCAGCCCTCCGGCACTGGAAGCAATGGGGGTGGCGGCAGCACATCCCCAGGGCCAGGCAAGGGCTCCAACAGCGGACCGCCAGATGTGCATCTCAAGGTGCCCAACTTGTCAGTTGGTCGCATCGAGCTTGACGTCGATAACTTGCAGGCCGATGTGAACCTGGCCGCTGAGATCGCAGGTCTTGTGTCCATCAACGCCGGCGTGCAAATCGGAATCACAAAGGTCAACATTACCATTGCCGATGTTCAGGCAGAACTTGAACTTGTTATCAGACTTGGCCACCTCGTCGATATTGTCAATCGCACGCTGCACACACTAGACCTCAACCCACTGCTGATCAACGTGCTCAACGAGGTTGGAGACATTGTGGAGGGCGTCATCGGTGCCGTCGACGGCCTGCTAGGATCCATCCTCCAGGGCGACACCAAGCTCAATTTCATAATCGACAATCTGGGTCATATCGTACAAGAGGTTGTCGGAGCTGGCGGAGACGTCGTCAGCAGCATCGTCGGCAGCTATCAGCAGAACATGACCTTCACTGGTCAGCAAAAGACACTGGACAACGGTCTGATACAGAAGACGTACGAGTACGACGCGCTTGGTGCTTTGGTGAATGTGGTCACCAACTCGCTGAACCAGGTCGTCAGCGCCGTGGTTATCAAGGGCGGGGCAACCAACCCCGGAAACGGCGGCGGCAGCGGTGGGGGCACATCTACAACGTCGGCGACAACGCAGCAGCCCACGGCGACGGGCTCGGCTCGGTTATTTTAGCTTGAGGGCTTCGAAAGTACCCGGGGACGCGGAGTTTTGAAAGTCGTCTAGACAACTTAATTAAATCTGCCATCAGTTCTCGGCATATGTCAGGCTTCATCGTGATGCTGTCAGAAATTCGTGATTCTTCCAGCGGCTCGTTTGGGCATGCTCATGGCAATTCACAGCTTGCTTCGATGGATGTTCTATTAAGCTTCTGTATGTGTACCAGATATCGTTCGTGCCCGAGTCAGTTGACGTTGCTTCGATCGACGACTGACAGGTTGCTAGCTTTTGGAAAGGTTGCTGACTCGGTGCCCCTGCTGGTATCTGATGTGTACTTGTGAACCTAGGCTGGACCTGTTTGCTTGGCAAATTGTGCCAATAAGGAAAAGTTAGGATAAATCACAGTTCGCATGGATCATGAGCCAAGGCAGGTACTTACGGCACATGGAAGAGATTCAAGGTCAATCCATGTGGTCGGAGGCTTCGATGTGCTCGCTTTCGCCAAGTGTTCATTGCCTGTTGGCTCGGGGTGAGCAAATCCGTCCAGTAAAGACTGCCATGTGGAGAGGTGGACGACCAAAATGGGATGCCAGAGATGGGTCGTCGTTGTGCAGTGGTTGCAGTCGTTTGTTTTGTGGCTTCGCGCAGACGGATGCGAGCCGCACCAACAGTTGTCTGCCTGCATGGCGGGGCAATTCAACACCACCGGGAAAGCGCGTTGTGCTACTGTGATACTGTGCTACTGAATGCGGTTCCGGGTTAGGGTTAAATGACAGGCCACTACCTTGAAGCGGCTGGCTCTTCGACTGTGTGTCGCTGATGCAGTCCCTCTCCATCCTACCGTACATTAGCCTATTCCGGATCAATCTAGATGAGGTTATCTTGGGGAAGCCAAGTAAGTGGGCTGACTGTTGATCAATAGCATCTAGAACTAGTCCACCGTTGGACCTAGTCCTAGCCCTGCAAGCCCTGATCTCGGTCAACTACGCTAATAACCCGCTGCAGAAGCCATCAGCCACACAAAACTTTTTCTTGACATGCTTTTTACTTTGCATAAGCAATAAATTGCCTCATAAGGCCGGGGATAAGAAAAAAAGACAAGCCCATGCCTGGCTTAATATTCCTCCCAAATGCTGGCTCTGTTTGTCGAGAACAATACTAAGCCCCTGCCTCCTGTCATCGACACGTGGAAGAACAATACTAACAGAGAAGAGTGTCTTACTGCCCACCCCACAGTCCTTTCGGCCACGCCGCGCCAACCATGTGTTACTTAGATCCCGGCACGCAGGTCAAAATGAGCTGCATCAAAGCTGAGCCGCGTCGACAAGCCAACATGTTTGACGTCGTTGGCGTTGAACTTCAGGTCACGGGACTGTGGAGATATGCACCTTTGACACGGTTGGTCTTCCCTTGTTTATCTCCATGAGAGGCAGTCTATAACTGCATGTGCAAATCTTGACTTTACTGGTCAGAACAAGCAGGAAGGGAAAGCTCGGGCCGTTGGGCAATTCGCGTCTTGTGCGGATTTGGGAACGAGGCGTGGTCAGTCCAAGGGGTGCAGCAAGAATCCTTTGCGAAGAACAATACCAAATAGTTTGGCATGACACAGAAATTATGATAAATATCCCAGTTTGCGATTTTTATCATCTGGAGTTAAGGAATGAGATGCATCTGAACAACCGAAATTCGCAGTGTCTATCCAGACTAGGCAGGCTACTTCAAGTCTCACACCACATAAAACTGCCAAGTATAAGACACCAAAGATAGCCTCACGTCTTGTACGACCACAGATTGTCACACAGGCGCACAAAACCCATTCTCTCGGATCTCGCTGACCCACCCAGCAAATTTTTCCCTGCCATCCTCCACCATGAAGTTCACAATCCTCAGCACCTTGAGCCTGCAGCTCCTTGCCGCAACAGCATGCCTCCTCCCATCTGAGCGGCCAAGCCACTACGGCAACAAAACCCCCAACAACAAGCTCCGTCTCGTGACCCGACAAGCGTCAGGTAGCAATTCCACGCAGCCTCAAACCCAGCCCGTGGGCAACACCGACACCGGCATGCCCATTTCGCCCATCAACCGCTTCCCCTGCGGCGGCAGCTCCGTCCCGCGCGGTGTCGGCAGTGTCGACGACCCATCTCCGGTCGAGGAGATCATGAGTCTGTCCGAGATCAAAACCGCCGTCAAGGCGCTCGAGGCCCGCTTCGACGACGTTCACTTCTTCGAGATGCCGTACCGCACCTACGAGAACAGGACCCTCTTCGGCGCGCGCATCGGCGGCGGGCGGCAGGGCGCAAACAGCAGCAGCAGCAGCTTCGACGGCAGCGCCTATCGCGTGCTCATCCAAGCCGCCATCCACCCGCGCGAGCGCGGCAGCCCCGACCACCTCGTCTACTTCGTGTCCGACCTCCTCTGGGCGCGCGAGGAGGGCCGCGGGCTGCGGTACGGCGGCAGCGCATACACGGCGGCGCAGGTCTCTGCCGCTCTGGACCTGGGCATCGTGGCCGTCCCCGTCGTGAACCCAGACGGCATGGCCCACGACCAACAGGCGCACACCTGCTGGCGCAAGAACCGCAACCCTGCCGCCGCCTCGCCTTCCGACCCGCGGTCCGTCGGCGTGGATCTCAACCGCAACTTTGACCTGCTGTGGGACTACCAGCGGACCATGGCGCCTGGCACCATGGACGGGTCCGACGACCCGGGCATGGAGTACTACCACGGCGCGGCCGCCTTCTCCGAGGCCGAGACGCGCAACGTCAAGTGGGTCATGGACCAGCACCCGCGACTGGCCTGGTACATGGACCTGCACTCGGCGGCGCAGGTCGTGCTGCACGGCTGGTGCCACGACGCCGTGCAGGCCGACGACCCGGCCCAGAACTGGAAGAACCCGGCCTACGACGGCAAGCGCGGCACGCTCTATGACCCCGAGATCGACTACGCCGAGTACATGGACCGCCGAGACTGGGACGCCCTGTCGGTGACGGCCGCGCGCATGGCGTCGGCCATGCAGCTGACCAAGGACGAGGAGCACGCCTGGTCGTCGGACCCGTACGTGGCCTCCCAGGGCGTCCTGGGCTTCGGCCCGTCGACGGGCTGCTCCATCGATCACGCCTATAGTAGGCACCTGGAGGATGCGACCAAAAGCAAGATTCTTGGTTTCGGGTTCGAGTTTGGCGAGTTCAACTTTGACTTGTCGCGCGAAGACTGTCCAATTGAAGAGTGCTGTCCGTTTTATCCCACTGTCAGCATCTTCAACCATAACAACAAGGCGGTTGCTGCAGGATTGATGGAGCTTTTGATGGCAGCAGACAGAGCATTGTAGAACGATGGAGGGGGGACACGGTTTACTTCAGGCATCATGATCATTGTCTCTGGGTTGCAGAAGCATGAGCCAAATATATCGAGTCTGGAAGACTCTTTTGCGTCGTCAATTAACTATATTCTGTTTTTGTCTCTGCCTTTTGTTTCTCATGACTTAATGCTAGAAGGAATCCTTCTTTTTGGTCGACTTGGAATTCTCTAGTCAACAATCCCATCCGGAAGAATGGCAACATAGTCAAGAGGAGCGCCCTCGATGCCGTCAGGCGTGCCCACAATCCGCAGGACATCCCCCTTCTTGATGTCTATATTCTCAAAGCGGATCCTCGTGGCCGAGTGCCCGTCTAGGTTCAAGGTTCCAGTGTTACCCAGCCGGTCCTCGTTGTCACCCCTCCACCGCCCTATCACCTTGTTGTCAATGGTCAGGACGTAGTCTGCCTGGCCACGCATGACATCATAGTAGTTGACGGCGACATCGTAGATTCCATCCTCGAAATCGAGCGTGGCCCAGACGGTGCCAGGATCCGTGCTGTTGGCGCCGGTGGTGGTGTTGGAGGTAGTGATGACAGCGCGACGAGCCGAGGCCATGTGGAATGGGTCGACGTTGTAGACGCGGTAGCCCTCCATCTCCATGTTCTCGGCCTCGATCCGGTACGGGTGGTTGCCGACCCTGCCCTTCTCGTCGGGAATGCTCGTCATGTTGTTGTAAAAGTTGCAGATGCTGTCCCGCCAGACGAGAGCGTGGCCAGCCTGGAAGTTGAGCCTGAACAGCATGTGCTCGAATCGCTCATCGTCCATGTGGCCCTGGAGCGCGCGCCACTGGAGGGGGAATTCTTGCACCAAGGCGGAACCGTCATAGTGGGCGTCGTAAAAGTGCTGGATGACCGTCTTGCCCGACTTGAGCACGTGTGTCCAAGGTACATGGTGGAACCAGAGGATGAGATTGTCGGGCGTTGTCTCGATCTTCTCGAAGCGCTGGGCGACCTCTGGTGGGTACTGGCCAGAGAAGCCAGTTCCCGTCGCGACGGTGCGGTCCATGCCGACCGAGGTTGCGTTTGCGCGAGTCCACTGGCCCCATCCGTTGCCGTCCTGACTCTGCGGGCCGGGGCCGAAGTGGGTGTGCAAGATATCCGCAAGCGTCTGGATGCCCAGGTTTCCGCTGTAGTCCTCGTATGCAGGCCACGACTCCATCGACATCTTGACAATGGTGTCAGCGACGAGCTGGTCGTGTCCAAAGGTGAGCTTGATCCAGTCCCTGAGCATGGCTTCCGAGTCTGCCATCGGATCCCAGGCCAAGACGCCATAAGCATACAGATTTGACATGGCGAGGTGGCTGCCGAGCCAGTTGGCGTCGGTGCCCACATTGACAACAGCCGCCGAGCCACTAAGCCTCAGCTTCTTGCCGCCGGGTCGCTCTCCTGCCACAACATCACGGACCAAACTCTTCTCCTGACCCTCGATGTGCAAGTCAAAGCCCAAAATCTCCTTCCAGAGCGGCGCCATGTACACGAGGTGGTTCTGCTGGCCAAGGTACTCCTGCGTGACCTGCAGTTCAATCACAGTATCCGTAGTCGGCAGGTGTGCAAACAGTGGGCTGGGCGGTTCGCGGACCTGGAAATCGATGGGCCCATACTTGATCTGGACAATCACGTTGTCGTCCCACTCCTCGTCTAGGCCCTCAAAGTAATCCACCGCGGCTTTTGCGCGGTCGAGCTTTGGGTTTGTCCAGTCGGCGAGATGATCGTACACAAAGGCTCGGAACATGACGAGACCACCGTGATGCTTGGTCGCTTTCGCAAAGAGGTTTGCGCCCTCTGCAAGCGTTCGGTTGTACGAGTGCGGTCCGGGCTGGCCTTCCGAGTTGGCCTTGATGAGGTAGCCCGCCATGTCTGGGATACGCGCGTACAGCTCGTCCGTCTTATCCTCCCACCACTTGATGACGCGCTCGTCGAGCGGGTCAAACGTGTCAAGACCTCCGTAAGTTTGGGGCGAGGCAAAGTTGAGCGACAGACCGAGCTGGACACCATACGGCCTGAAGGCGTCTGCGATCCGTCCAAGGCCATCGATGTTGCCCGGGCTGAGGATCTGCGGGTTGGAGTTGACGTTGTTGACCACCACGGCGTTGATGCGGATGGAAGCGAGCAACCGAGCGTACTCGGCAGCCCGCGTCATGTCGGCCACGACACCACCATTGGCAAAGAATATAGACGGGCCGGCATAGCCACGCTCGACGGACCCGTGGGTGCCAGTATCGTCGAGGTTGTCCCACTGATTCACCCAGCGGATTGGTTGGTGAGGGTTGTCGATGCCGTCTTTGCCACAGAACTCATGCTTGGCAATGCGTGCCAAGTATGCGAAAGCGCCGTACAGGGCACCACGCTCGTTCTGACCAACGATTTGGACAACACGACCGCGAGTGGACATGTAGAAGCCATCCTCTTCGAGGTCGCCGGGGGAGAATGTTAGGTTTCCGAGGGTGGTCTCGTCGGTGAATTGGGCAGCTGTTCCGACGACGATGATGCGAGAATCTTTGTCTTCGGGGTCGAGGTCTTCCGGCGAGGAAACAAGATTGACGTTCTTGCCGAGCATGCCATTGAAGCCTTTCTGCAACTCCTGCCCCGCGGTAAAGACTGGGCTCGTCTGCGTGCTGTTGAGCGCCACGATCGCATCGGGGGCTTTGAAGCGAGCAGCCGCGGCGTCATCGAGGGGCGCATACCGGAGCCATGCTGCGCTGCCATCTTCGGCCCGCACAATGGCGGCCAGGCCGAGAAGGACCAGTGAATAGAGCATCATCTGGGTGTAGCCTGTCGCGCGCTGCAGTGACAAACGGCCAGTTGAAAGGACGCTATGTCGCTCAACTCGGCCATGTCGGGCTGTGAGATGGTGACTTGAGAGAATATATGTAGTTCGTGGTAGTTTGTCAAATGCAAGCCAAGCAATTGAGATGCGCCATCGGGCCGGTGGGGATAAGTGAGGAGAAGGTATTCTTGTCCCCAATTCAGGCTATTTGGCATGGCGGAGACGGTACCGTGTAGCGTGCAGAAATAGCAGATTTCTCCAATTTCTGCGCAATGGATCCTCGGTCTTAATTCTCCGGGGACGACATGGTGCCTGGGGTGCGTCTGCCAAGTTTGGTGCCGAGGGGTTCACCCAAGGTCAACTGTCTGTGGAAATGTACAGAGCCAGAATGATGATGCCCGTCGAGTCGAGGTCTGGTCCGGTGACGCAAAATATGGGTTGGGGTGGATGTGGAGGTGGTCGCGGGCAATCAATTGACAGATTGGTTTTTGGCGTGTTGCATCTGTCTGCTGTTAACAGGTCCCTGTCCGAGTACCATAGATCTTGCCTCAATTGATCGCTCTTGCATCGCGTGAAATTGTCCCCAGGTTGGTGGGTAAAGTACCTACCTAGGTAGGTACTACCTTACCTACCAAACTTCATTACTTGGAGCGATGCATATCAGCTCAAGCCAGGCGGTAACGAAGTGCGACCCTGGTCCAAGAGGTATTTTGAAAGATTGGCCTTCAATGGCACACGTTAACACTTTTAGGCAAATATTCTCACAGCTTGGCAGCTGAAGACGGTTGCAAGGAGTTACGCGGAGGTATGATGTTGATACCCGTCTTGAGCGCTGCAAAGCCTCCAACCACGGCAGCAGACGGAGTGGCGGGGGAGTTTGTTGGAAAGATTGCTTTTCAGGGCTTGACCATGTCACCAGTGTTTGCCCTCACATTCGCCCCTGGCTTGAGCTGCCTTCACTCTTTGGCTGTTTCTAATCAAATATTCCTAATTGTCAGACTCCAGGCTTTCAAGACAGCCACGCGCGCAACAGGTACAACTTTTGTATAAGGAATCGCAGAAAAACTGGGGTACAGCCATCTCCTTGCGAGCGCCGTATTGTGATATCGTTGGGAGAAACAGGACCACAAAATCCAGCTTTTGAGTAAATAAATCCGTTTTCAACACCGTGACCCCCAACTTGATTTGCGGCTCTTTCTGCAGGTACGACGTGAAGAGGGTACAAGGATGTGACAGATGTCAGCCGGGAAGGCGCTGGGTCCAGTCGATAATCCATAGCCATTTGGTATCTGTTTGAGCCTGGAGAGCATGCAGGCGCTTGTTTCTCCCAAGAATCATAGCAAACCAAGGCAACAATCAAATTCAGTTGCTGCACGATAGTCTTTGGGCCCGGCGTCCTCCTCCTTCATTTGCCGCCATTCTGTGCGTAACTTTGTACGTCTCAATGCCTGCACTGTATTTTGCGGTTATCTGCACAGCATAGCGAGACTTTTCCCTTTGTTTCAGGGTGCCTATTAATAAATATCGCTTGTTTGGAGGAGGAGGTGGTGGTGGTGGTTGAGTGTGTGTGTGTGTGTGTGTGTGTGTATGTGTCAGGCAGCAGACTATTTCGAAGGTCAGGGGCGTCAAGTGCCAGTCTCCGAGTTCGGTTTACGTTTGGATGCGTTCCCTATTATGTTTCCTTTGTGGGTATCTTGGGTTAGTGCAATATACCCGACCCATGTGTCCACCCAGTCTCCCAAACTGTGCTTACTGCATAGTCCCGATTAGAAAGAACTAGGTTGGTATCAATTATACTTTTCGCAAAGCTGTCTATGTCAGCGTGCCACGTGGGTTACAAAACGTTAGAGTACCATAAATGGGAAGGATAGCAAATAATAGCAAAGAAACCCGAATACTTAGCGGGCGCCAAAGCGCGACTCTTGACTGCATTCACGCAAAGAGTACGACAATTTTGATTCTTGTGCTCAAGACCTGATTTCTTCCCTCACCCATCACTGCGCAGCTTCATCGTCGGACAATGGACCTTACCCAAACTCCCAAAGAAGCTGATTCGATTGACATTGGAGAAATCTGGAAAAGTCCAGAGAGGGTGGATCACGCAGCGAATCTTGCAATTGGGCGACAGAAATAACTCCCCTGGCTTGCTACTGTCATGGATGTGTTTTCCGCCTTTCATGTTCCCACCCCCAAAGGGGTGCGTACGTAGTCAGCCATGCTACCAAAATCAGTTGTTCCTCACCGAGCCACCACATACGACCATACCCACTGGAATATACGGGATCCCGTCCGCTCTCCCCTAGTCAACCCAGTGAGGGCCGAACTAGTACTCAGGTGGGTGACCACTGGGGAATCCTCGGTGTTGTATGTTTTGTTACTTTTTGCCAACTGTCCCTGCAAGAACAAAGTTTCGTATATATGCAGATCTTCATCCGCTTTCATACATCCAAGTCAATCGGAACAGCCCTGGTGATCTAATGGTATAATTCTCGCTTTGTCGGTATTGTATGTTTTGTTTACTTTTTGCCAAAACTCCCTCCGACAAGAAAGTTTCGTATATAGGCAGATCTTCATCCGCTTTCATACATCCAAATCTATCCAAACAGCCCTGGTGGTCTAGTGGTATGATTCTCGCTTTGGGCACTAAATTCGATATTAGAACACAAATGCGAGAGGTCCCGCGTTCAATCCGCGGCCAGGGCCAATTCACTTGATCATCAAAGATCATGAGGATTCACTTTTTGTCGATGTTTTATATTGTACTTCATTTTTGCTTTGATCAAAGAGGCAGGCGCGATCTGGGAAAGCTCCTACCCCGCGTAGGGAGAAGGTAAATCAAACGTCCAGGCGTTGTGGTTGGGCATTATGCGTGCACACGGCATGACGATTGAATCGCGATGGATTTTTTTTTTTTTCGTTTATTATTTATCTCTTCCGTCCAACTCTTTGCTTTCTACAGATAGCCATAGGTAGATTCTGGTGTAGCCTGAGGGTATTTTTTCCCTTCATGCTACGTGTACTGTTTGACGAACGTGTTGGAGTAACAACAGTAGTCGCACCAAGCGGGGGTGTGCTTGCAAAACACATGCAGTATACCTTGGGTATGATAAATTCAGGCCGAGTTAGGGCATGATTAATTTGATACGACCTGGCTCCATGGCGCATATGGGGGTACTGTCGTCTATACACGGCGAACTGTCGCACCACCTCGTTATCCGATTTGTGTTGGATATACGACCACCTAGGTCTAGCTTACTGACCCCAAGGTTATAGACTGCCACTAATACAGTAAAACACATTGCGAAAGGCTCCATCTGTTGTTAATTGAGGCGAGTTGTGGTTCAATATTAAATTAACCACATTCCGGTAGACAACCCTAATCCCCAACCACATTGGGTATCCCCCCTCACCGTCGGGGAAGGTGATGGTCTCGGTGTGGTAGAAACGGGGCGAGGACGTGTCGTCGTTGTCGTCGTTGTCGTCGTTGTCGTCGTTGTCGTCGTTGTCGTCGTTGTCGTCGTTGTCGTCGTTGTCGTCGTTGTCGTCGTTGTTTTCCTCGTCGACGGCCACTACTGCCGCTTGGCTGTTTCCAGGACGTCGGAGATTGGGACCTTGCGGCTGCTGGCAGGGCCGCTGTCAAGAATGTGAGTATCTCGGCCATGTCTAGGCCGGTAGATTCCACAAGGGCTACCACGGTCTATCCATCACTCAACGATATCCACTTCTAACCCCACCCAATAGTAACATTGCACAAACACGTTCTGGAATCTTTTCCACCAAAACTCCACCCAAACCTGCCACACCCCGTATCGGGTCTGTAAGCCGAATTCGGTCATTAGGAGTGAAAAGTTCTGCACAAAGCCGTCTGGCCAGCCAGTATACCAAACCATTCCCAACTCCCAAACGCATAATGCACAATGCAGGCGATCGTGGGCTGGAAATGGAGAGATTTTTAGCTTAATAAAATCGCGTAATTCTTTTGCAGCTACTTTACAGTTTACAGCCATTCTACATGACGCCCTCGTCTGTCACCACGCCTCGTCTCTAACGTGTGCGGGAATCCCACCAAAAAGAGAGAAAAAAAAAAGAACACATAGTGCAGATTATTGCTGGATGGATCTGCACGTGGATACTAGTGAGTGCTGGATAGCTGGAGCTGAGTGCTCCATCCCCTCTTCCCTTGCCTTGTGGCGCCTCTCCTCCTCGGCCGAATGTGGAGGGTCTTCAGGTATGGCAATTTTCTTCGTTTGGTAGGAACCGTTAGAGGATGTATCATCATCGTCGATGATTATTACTGTTGCTTGGCCCGTTTCCACAACGCCGAGGGTTTTTGGCGTTTGTGGCCTGCGCGGCAAGAGGAGACTGGGTTGTGGCCTTGTGGGGCCGGGGCCGGGCCCTCGTCCTCGGCCTCTTGTTCACGGTCTTTGCCGAGGATCTCTTGTAGTATCTCGGGGTCAATCTCCTCTGGTGAGTCTCCGAACAAATCCTCTTGGTCATCTTGGGTGTTGGTGATGTTGCTGTGACCGGATGTATACACGGATGGGAGGCAGAGGAGGCTGGGGCTTTTGGTCAGGATAGTGTGAGGCATTGGCTGCATTGGCATGTGGTGTCCTTGGCGGCGAGGTTAGAACCGGCTTTGACGGCTGGACATGAGGAATTCTGGTCGTCGGGTTGGCAAGTTCCTGGGTGGCGGGGATATTGCCACCTTGCCAGGCTTGGGGCTGCCAGCATTGAAGGGATATAAGGAATTTTGGTCCTCAGGGGAGGTTGTTGGGGGTGGGTGGCACCGGCGTCCTGCTGGGCTTGGTGGGTCAGGTGATTTGTCGCTGCTGAATATTAAAGGAATTATTTTTTAGCAAGTGTCAACACCACCTTCCTGTTCAAAAATTGGATGCCAAATAAGATATTGTGGGTGCTGGATAATTCGACGCTTATTTTGGGCGTTGATCGTGTTTACTCTCACATAACTCTTTTGATGGCTAAAACATAGTTAGAACTTAGGGCGTGATATTCTCGTTAATAAAGTTCTCTCTTCCCAATTAGGCGGTACTTTACCCATGTAAAGAAAATGGGAAAAGGGCTTGGAAATAGCTTTTCGACCGGGTTACCCGGGATAAACCTTTTACCACTGCAAACACGACCCCTTTCAAGTTACGTATTTTTGTGGTAATCCAAATAGGAAATTTACGCGCTATATAACGGTTTCTGCTAATTTTCGAAAAAGATATATAATATTGTTGTAAGGGAACCCGGCCTGTGGCCTTTAGGTTTTATTAGCGCCGGATTTACAGCGTAAAGGAGGGTGAAACCCATTTTTCCTGCTCCTTTTGGCAAAATTAACAAGAAAAATTCGTCGTTATGGACGAGAAGATCACACCCTTAGAACTTGGTCGGGATTCCGTAATTTAGCGAACTTTACGACATGCATTTTTAACTCCGAATCAAAGCATGGTTTCTCATTTCTTTTGTGGATTGCTATTCTATTGTTTTATTTATGCAGCAAATCATTTCCCCCAATCTTGTGGACGTTTCCGTGAACTGGTTTTCCATACGCCATTGGGATGCCGAGAGGGTACTTGTGTAGACGAAGTCACCAAGGTTGAATGGCAGCATAAATTAAGTACTCCAGAAATGAGCAAGAGATTAAAGTAAAAAGTGGACGTGTAGTAGGTTGGCAAGTACCGCGGCGGGGGTTTCCTTTTTGTTCTCGACGCTGGATCATGTCCACGAGAAGCTTGAGCATCATATTGGCTGGTGTTGAGTTTTTTAGGCCTTTTCTGTCATTATTTTCAAACCGCCATTATGATAATTATCAGTTTGGCATTTTTGCCGCTTAACTTTTTTCGCATTTGCCTTCCCAGTCGTTTATTTTGATTGTTAGCTGAATTCGCCATCATGTTTGAGGAAGATAAGTTATTTCGGTCTTTTTGTTCTTTTTCAAACGTTTAATCGTTTTTTCGTCAAATCCGCGTCCCGTTTGCCTGATCCGCGCCCCGTCCAGTGCCTTGGCTGCTTAAACTTTTGCCTCGCAGGTAAACAAATGCTCCTTGGCACTAACGCAGTTTGTTACAACTCTGATCCGCCCTCTGGCCGCTGCACAAAGTGCAAGCAAGGACGTTCCTGCAAGCCGATGTAAAACTGCCCAAAGACTGCCCAAAGACTGCCCAAAGACTGCCCATAACGTTGCGTACCCCCTGTTCGGCACCCCCCCTGTTCGGCACCCTGAAAATCTAACAACGAAATGCCTACTTTTATAAACTGATTTAAATATAAAATTATCAACGGACAAAAATACAATCGTTTTCACGCTTCTCCGGTTCATTAACCTCTTCTTCATCAGCTAAAGGTTCCAAATTTTCTATATCATTTTCCTGCAATCCAATAATGTTCTGTTTGTTAACCAAAAGCTCGTTTGGATCCGGAACCACCCTCCTCCTTTTAACCGGCCGTATTGCCTCCAGTTGTGCTTCCAATAAGCTGATTTTTTGCTGGGCGCTAGCCAAAAGGGTATCTTTGGCTTCGAAGCTTTTTTGGACTTTTGCAAATAAAAGACGTGAAGTAGCGTTGGTTTTGTTGGATTGGGAAAGTTTTTGCAGTTGAAGTCGGATATCTCGGGTCGTTTTAGGGGTTTTCCAAATAAGTAAAGACGGGTCGTTAATTTTTTGGGCTGGGCTTTCCGGTGTTTTATCCCTTTGCAAACCGTTGTTTTTATCTTTTATAACGTTGGCGTTGCTATTTTCTAACAAAAAAGGGCTTAAAAGTGGTTTAACCAAGTTTACCGGCCATAACCCCGTTGTACGCCAACCAGATTGAATGGTTTTTGCTATAAATGCTTTTAATTTGGCTTTTCGATAACAAAGTAGGAAATTTCGTTTTCCAATAACTGTTGAACAGCAAAATTGGCTAACAAATCCAAGTTGACGTCGATAAGCTTCTTTTAACGGCCCAAAAACCAATAGATCCAATGGTTGAAGAACGTGTGACGAATGAGGGGGTAAATATAGGAGTTGAATATTATTTTGCAAGCAAAGAAGCATAAATTCGTCCGTTATATGTGATCCATGGCCATCCAAAACTAATAACCGCTTTTCAGGGGTTAAAGGTTGGGTATACGGAATAAACACCTTTTTTAACCATTCGATAGCCGTTTGGTTATTTGTCCACCCGTTTTCGGTTGCATGAAATTGCCAATTATCGAAAGGGCTTAAATCCGTGGGAAACCATTGTTGTTGTACGTTTTTTCCCTTAAATATAACGAGGGGAGGGAGGGCAACGCCCGTAGCCGATATACATTCGATTATAGTCGTCCAACCACGCGTTCCGGGCTCTTTTCGTTGCAACGGCCGGATCTCGTTAAGCCCTAATACTAGGCCATTAGATCCTTTGCCTTCCATTATACCGGTTTCGTCCATATTCCAACGGTTTTCCGGTTTAATAGCGTTAATAACCGGGTTCGTAATATAAAGCCACCAAGATTTAATTACCTCCGTAGTAGCGCCATTAACCCGGGCGTTATCTATTCGACGGGGCCTTTGGGTTTTAAGGATTGGATAACGAGCCAAAAAACGAGTTATCCAACGTTTTCCAAGGCCTTTTGTCTCTCCGGCGGCTTGAAGAATTCGTTCGGCAAAAAAGCGTAATTCTTGATGCGTTGGCGGAAGCCCTAAAGCTGTTTGGGTAAGTACCCAATCAGCCAAATGCTTTTCCTGTTCCGTGGAAAGCCTTTGAAAAGGGCTTTGTGCTTTTTTATAAGGTTGAGAACCTTTAAGTCGACTTTGAAGTGTAGACCTAGGTATTCCCCATTTTCGGGAGGTTTTTGCAATTGGATTGCCATTATTGACGTCGTTAATTGCAGATATAAGCTGTTTTTCAGTATATTGCTTCATTGGAAAATGGAGAATTAAAATCAGAAAAAAGTAAATCCAAAAGTGACAGATTCATCGAGATATTTATAATAGAAGTTGGAGGATAAAAATAAAAGTGTTGTTATTTTTGGGTGCCGAACAGGGGGGGTGCCGAACAGGGGGTACGCAACGTTAACGCCTATCAACACCTGGGCCCTGGCCACTTGGCATGTCGCCCAGCGTCATTGCACAGGCCACGACGCGCCATCCAACTAAATGCGGATGGACACTGATAAGGTCAAGACATGAATACAATTTTATATTTACTAGAATATTTCTGTGTCGATGCTTCAAGGAGGCTTGTTCACAAAGAACACCAGCAGGTCGTGTATCCGTTGACTGAAACCATCACGGCGCTGCACGACTTCCACAGGCTGCCGAACATAAAGCTGGCCCTCGATCATGAAGCCACATCTGTTTGCTGGTCAGTTGAAGCAGTCTTGTGCACCAAGAGTTCACGTTCTGAGCAGCGTCTGAGAAGCCCGATTTGACTCACTGGATCTTGAGAAACCAACGCAGTCTCTATGTATTCTTTGCGATCCGCTCACCGCAGTTTATTACTTTCGTGTGACTGTGGGGGTGATCAATGATTCAAGGGCTGCTACAATTTCCTGAGCAAATATGACGACAAATGCCGCAGAAAGCGACATTGCGTTGAGCTGTCGTTGCAGCGGTCGTAAACAGAAGATGTGGTCCAAAAAATATGCGTTTTCGGGGTCTCTTTATTTATCAGATCTTGTTGAAGGAGGAACTTAGTCCTCGTCAACTTCCATGCGGCAGTAGATGCAAGTGAACGAGCCTCACGAGTCACGACTGACTGGACAAGGACACATTTTGGAGCGGATGAAAAATAACAAACTTAAACATAAATCCGCACAAAATGTCTATTTTCGACATGCCAAAGGGTATCAAGTCTGCGATTCGGTGTACGTAAACAAATCTTCATCATACGTAGCCATGTAAAATGCTCCCAGCCTCCCACTGACTCACTCCGCTTGTGACTGCGGCTGCGCATCACTCTTCCATGAGTTCAAGTCCCCCCATCCCAGCCCTGACCTCGTCAACCTGGCCCTCCCGCAGCCTCTGATGCCTCCAGCCCGCAATCGCGCCGCGCAGGAACACCTTGGCTCCGCTGTCACGGCGCCTCTTGTCCGGCACCGCGGGGCGGCCGGCGGCTCCAAGCCAGCGCCTGTACCTCTTGGCCTCGACGCGGCGCAGGCGCTCCTCGGTGGTGCCCTCCCACTGCGCCCCAAAGTGCTTCTTGGCCATTCGGATGGCCTCGTCCGACCTGACGCCCTTCTTCCAGGGCCTGGGGGCTGTCGGCGGCGCAGGTGAAGGTGGAGGGGCAGGGGGAGGGGCCCTGCGTTCCCGGAGAGCCGGGTCGCCCAGTCTTGGCGGTGGCGTCACCCTGCCCGTCTTGGGCGCTGCCGGCGAAGAAGGGGGAGGTGGAGGGCAGGGGGCCATGCGTCGCCGCGTGGGCGAGCTGCTGGGTGTTGGTGGTGGCGCCACCGTGCCAGGCTTGGGGGCTGGCAGCGACCCAGAGAGAGAAGGGCTCTTGGGCCCCGGAGTGGGGCAGTTATTCGGCGTCGGTACCGCCGCCGTCCTCCTGGGCTTGGGTGAAGTGGCGGGCGAATTGGTGGGTGTTGGACCACAGCACGGCGCCGCCTTGGTGGGAGAGCTGGTTGGGGAGTTGGTGGGAGTTGGCGTAGACATTGTGCCGGCTGGACTGGGGTCAGACTGACTGATGATTGTTGTTGGAGCTTGGGTTGGAAATCAAATACCTTTTTCTGGTTTCTTGTGTGGTTGGTAAGAAAGACGTCCGTGGACCTTTGATGGGAGATGCAGAGCAATATATACTCGTTCCTGGATTCTCCTTCGTTGCTGATAGTCGCAAGTAGTTTGTTGTAGAGAGAAGGATGTAATCGGAATGATTTCAGTGGTTGCGAGTGATCGAGAATTTGGGATGGAAGTAGCTTTGCTATGATCATGGCAAGATGGATCCAGAGAACCCAGGACCAAAAGAATGTGGGAAGTCGAGTCCTTTATATATGAATAAATGCAGCCCAAATCCTGCAGGTGATTTCAAAAACTCATCCAAGTGCAGATTACTTAGAGTTTGCTAAAGCTAAGAGACTTTCTTGCATACCTTCCCTTAGGTACAATGCGCGAAGCTGCTGTGCATGTACAGTTCTACACTAGCGTTTACCTTGCCACTTGTCGGTAGACAAGCTATTCCGGTCAGTAAGCCGGAGGTCACAAATGGACGTTTTGATATATTCCAGTGCATTTTGTGCTGACGCTTGATCGTGACAAATGCCTTTCATGAGGGTGTTACCAGTTGGATAAGTGTAGCGTCACGCGAAGGGCAAGTATTGCTACAGTTGATCCAGGTTGAACAAATTCCGCTCATATGATTGAGCTCGTGCTGAGATATCAACAGTGACCGTGGCTGTATGATTTGATTTTAATTAAAGAAAAAAAGCCCATTTTCACATGATGGAGTGCCTAGGGGCATATAAGGTTCCGCCTTCAAGGGAACTATTATTTCGATATTGGGTGGTGCTTGCCCCTTCATGTGATACGCAGTCGTCATCTACTGCTTTTTCATTCGGCTTCAGCCGCTGTGGCCAAAATTGGAAGTCACGACTACCGCTTCGGGGACGATTTCAAGCTTACGAGGCTGGACTCTGGAGGAAGCCACGAAGTGTTTCACTGAGGCCAACGATCAAATACCGGCAACATGGATTCATGGAATTTGGCTATTGCAATGAAAATTGCAGCTCCTCCCAGGACATCGAGTGCTCAGGCCTGTGTTGATGTTTGCGTGGTTATGGCCGCGAGGCAAGACCATTTGCGCCAAGGTATTGCCAAACGTGGCCAAGCAAATGGTCTCGCAGGTGTGCGAAGGAGTAAAGGCGCAGGGAACGGTGTTCTGATGAAGAAACCAAAAACAAAGCTGGCGACGGTCTGTTTGAGGGGAGTTTATCTATTCACACAAGAGAGAATAAGGCCTGTTTCAGTTGCCAAGATAGTTCAGGCTCTTTGGGAAGCTAGCTTTTCGTTTCCTGGGTCATTGACTCCCTTTTGCAAGATGAAATGCCAGTTCTGTTGATTCATGGGCAGACATGCATGTAAGGATATCACGTGTTTAACCACGTGATCTCATGACACGTAAAGAATCTTCAACCGATTCTGACGAGCATGTAAATAGCTAGAAGACAGAGACTAAATTACGTTCAATTTGTTATATTATTTTACCGATCGCAGCGATTATACAATTCCTATTAACATTAATTAATATTATTAATTTAGGCAATACAAATAAATTAAATAAAGGTATTTAAATTGCTAATTTCCTCGGTTAACGCCGTATTCGGAAATAGCAACGGGGATATTATAATAATTACAAATTCCGTACGCCAACGCGTTTAACATTTGTGGATTACTATTACGTAAATTCCTAAAAATGTCACGGCCAGGCATACATTGGAGAACCTCAGTGTATTAGGCGCTATCGACGAAAATTCTAAACTGAAGAGAAGAGAGAAATTACAATCGTCGACGCGCTCAAGAGACGCGCTTAAATCCGGAGGTAGTGGATCCTTGTCCGATCCCTGGCTCGGTGTGGAGCCGAGTCGTGATTCTGAGGGTAGGTCTAGGGGCCTGATCCTCACGTGATTCTGAGGGTAGGTCTAGGGGCCTGATCCTCACGTGATTCTGAGGGTAGGTCTAGGGGCCTGATCCTCACAAAAAATACCGGTTAAATTGTTATAATTTAAACTTTTTGCAATTTTACCACCAGGGTTATATCGCTAACCAGCACCCGTTCCGAACCGTTATTTTAAACGAAAAAAAACGCTATATCGGATATAAATCCGTTAAACCGACGTGCATAACAAATATAATTTACAATCCCGAATATATTCGAAAATCCTAACGAAAACGAATTTTTGGACCGTATATTTAAAAAATTTGGAATCCGTTCCAACGATTAACAAAATATCGATTTGGCAACGTTAAAAAACGTTACAGCAAATTTTTCGGAATATCCGAATAAGGTAATAATTATTTAAAAAAACGTATGGATTATTAAAATAATTTGTAATTTTGGGAAATTTATAATACGAAAAAAGGGGGATTTCCTGCTGGAATATTATATCGACGAATTTAAAAGTTGGAAAAAAAAAATTTCGACGATTGCAACCGAAATTATACGCGTATTTTTAAAAATTATTTACAAAATTATAAAATTACGGTACCAGGCCGAAAATATAAAAAAATAGGGCGGAAATTGGTGGATATTATGGAAATTGCAAAAAAAAACCAAACGGTAATTACGCAAAATAATAATCCAAACGAATATTTTATTAAAAATACGAACGATTGTTATTCGATAATTACCAATACCAATCCGATCGATATAATTCCGAAAATAAAATTTTAGGGGCCCGAATTTATATTTCGTTTTTTCCCCAATATATAATATAATTATACCCGTTACCGATTAATTGTTCCCGGGAAATAATTATTTGGAAATATACGAGCGTATAACGAGGATAATAGGAGGAAATATTGGAACGAACGGGCAAATATTTATAAAAAATAATTAAACGCGTACGAAATTTACCAAATATATAACCGTTTAATTATAACGCAAAATATTACCACGTATAGGAATTTACCGTTTATATATATATTTAACAAAATATTTCCGTTTATTACGTTAAAAATTTTTATATAAATTTGGGAAAAAAATAATAATTATTTAGAAAATCCATATAATTTTTTAGACGAAACGGTATTTAATTTCGCAAATATTTGCCAAATAATGCAAATCGAAATTTTTCAAATATATGCGGTATTTCCGTCGATATTAAAAAAAAAGGTAAACGAATATTTCCAAATATATATAAATAGGGATAAAACGTTGTTAATAAAAATGGTGCTAACAGGGGATATAGGGGTAAACCCTAGGTGCGGCGTGGTAAATAACCAGTGCTAAAAGCGCTAAATAATAGGTAGAAATGCACTATAATTTTGGTACTGATAAATAATTGGTTGGGGGAGATTTTGCTTTATTTCCCTTACATACTCTCCGACATCGAAGTGGGGGTCCGCACGCCAGAAAAGGTTCCGGTGCCGCGAATGAATTTCCGAAAAACTAATTTGTATGGGTTTTTGAAAAAACACCCTCATTTGCATACAAACCATCTCTGGGTTTGCATTTAAACGTTGACTTGGTGAAATTTTCAACCCGGTACAGGGTAGCTGACTCGCAGGTGCAGGGTGGGTATTAAACCCGGTACAGGGTAGCTAACCCCACTCGCTGACCTTTAAATTGCATTCCTGCATTAACAAAGTAACGGAATTCCACCATTCCCCACTCCACTTCGGCACTAAATAAAATTGGCTATATACAAATAAAAGTGGGCTTATTACATGCAAAATAATGCATATAATTAACACCCCCTCTCTTTTGCTACTTAATCCAAAAATAAAGTCGGAAAAGAAAAGTACGTAAAATAAAACCCCCAAAACAAAAAAACAAAAGAAATTCCCCCTTGTGTCCCAACCCAACTCGAACCCCCGGTGCGAACCCCCTGGATGAATAAGCCCTTTGTACCAAACCCCCGATTGACTGAACCCCCGAATTGAAAAAGACCCCCAGAATTGTAACAACCCCCGGATTCGAACCCACGACCTACAGATTATAACCAACGGAACTTACTACTAAGCCAGGTAGCTAATCTGGCTGTTCGTTGTTGTGGATCCCAGAAAAGTTTAATATATAGGGTAGATTAAAAATCGCTAGGTCGCCCAAAACGCGAGCTAATTAAATTCGGATTCGACTTCGGGTATAAGGTCGGTATAAGTTGCTTAATAATCAACCTGAGCAGGGTAGGTTTGGGTAGATCGGTTGGTGTCGGGCTAACAAAAATCCAATAATTGCAAACAAAGGAGAAAAATGGTGGTAGTTAGCTAACGAACTAACTAGGTGCCCTACAATTCAATAGGTAAAAACTAAGTTTACAGGGGTTTTAACCCTATAAGCTCTAAAAAAACCTTGTGAATTGGAAGCGTTAGGGGCTTTGTAAGGCCGTCAGCGGGCATTTGTTTGGATTCCAGGTATTTTAGGGTCACTAATCCTTCTGTAACTAACTCCCTTACGTAGTGAAATTTTAATAACGTATGTTTAGTACGTTGGTGGTGCGTAGGGTTGTGTGCGTTAGCTATAGAGCCTGTATTATCTCCAAATATTGCAATAGGGCCTTTTACAGGTAGTCCAATCTCTGTAAATAGGCTTTTAAGCCACTGTGCTTCACGCAGGGCTTCCGCTAAGGCGTCGGTTTCGGCTTCTGGGGTGCTTAAAGCTATAGTACTAGCCTTTTTGCACTTCCACGTTATAGGGCCCCCAGATAGGGTATACAAATATCCGTAAGTGGATTTTGAATCTTCCCTAGCCCCGGCAAAATCGCTGTCACTAAAACCAAGTAATTTTAGGCCTTTAAAACCCCCAATCAAAGAGTTAGGTGGTAAATTAGCTTTAATTACCCTATTTCCGTAGCAGATTGCTAGGGATTTAGTACCTGCTAAGTAGCGAAGTAGGTTTTTAGCTGCCGTTAAGTGGATTGTAGTGGCTTTCGTTAAAAAACGAGATAACCATTGAACCGCAAAACCGATGTCCGGGCGCGTTAATAGCATTAAATACATTAGGGTGCCGATAATACGCTGTAACAATTTGATTTCTAGCGCATTTACGGGTTTGCCCCCACTATATTTTAGCACACCCGGCTGTAAGGGAACAGAAATAGGTTTTGTTAATTATATGCATTATTTTGCATGTAATAAGCCCACTTTTATTTGTATATAGCCAATTTTATTTAGTGCCGAAGTGGAGTGGGGAATGGTGGAATTCCGTTACTTTGTTAATGCAGGAATGCAATTTAAAGGTCAGCGAGTGGGGTTAGCTACCCTGTACCGGGTTTAATACCCACCCTGCACCTGCGAGTCAGCTACCCTGTACCGGGTTGAAAATTTCACCAAGTCAACGTTTAAATGCAAACCCAGAGATGGTTTGTATGCAAATGAGGGTGTTTTTTCAAAAACCCATACAAATTAGTTTTTCGGAAATTCATTCGCGGCACCGGAACCTTTTCTGGCGTGCGGACCCCCACTTCGATGTCGGAGAGTATGTAAGGGAAATAAAGCAAAATCTCCCCCAACCAATTATTTATCAGTACCAAAATTATAGTGCATTTCTACCTATTATTCAGCGCTTTTAGCACTGGTTATTTACCACGCCGCACCTAGGGTTTACCCCTATATCCCCTGTTAGCACCATTTTTATTAACAGGTTATGAGCCCGGAAAGGTTCTAGCTAGTGCACTAAAGCGCACTTTGCATTATTGGAAAGCCCTGTTTTCAGGCTTTAATTTGGTTATTGTCGCATATCCGCAGCACGTATATTGACGAAGATATTGCTGTTTTTGTGCAAATTGTTGGTTATAGGTGCTACGTTAGCACCTATCCCCCCTGTAATTACAGTGAGGGGTCGCTATATTAGCGTTTGACTCAGGCCCAATTTTCAGGCACTGCAGCGCTCGCTCGATTGCAAATCCCAAAATTTTTGGTGTGGTTTTTATGGGTTGTGCATCGCTATTGCGATTGGTTCAAATTTTTAGTGCGTTAATTAGGGTTTGCGCTAACGAGTCAGGGCCAAAACCCCTGTATTCGCCCGCTAATAGCCCAGTGATCCACTAACCGAACGCTGCAAATTACCCTGCAGGTTACCCTGCACCCACCTAGCGAATTGAACTTTCGATCGCTAGTGCACCTGGATCGGTACAAATAATACCAGGGCACCCATTAATTGTGGATTTAGGGATTCCAACCCTGTATTTTCAGTGGATTCGATCATTGAAAATAGCAATAAGCCCTATATTTGGCAAGTATAGGCCTGTAACCGTTAGAAGGCAAACGGCTATAGAAAATCCTAGATTGGGGTATTTACCCTTAGGCGACTAGGTTAGTTTTTAACTATAATTCAGGCCACCCTACAATGGAAGACAGCCCTATGTCGGGCCTCCCAGGCCCAATTCCACCGGATAGGGGCCCTGAATCCAGCCCGAATGAAGTTCTAACCGCTAAATTACAGGCGCAAGACCTGCAATTAAAAGCGTTAACTACGCAATTGGATCAACTTCAGCACACAATTCAACAGTTAACATCTCTGTTGACGCTGAAAAATGGTGAACCCACTAGTTTTAGTGGTATTGCGGGTATTAATACCCCCAATAGCGGTAATCTGGAGGCCAACCCACAGATTTTTAGCGCTAATACCGCTACCGCACCACCTAATCCACCCGGTAACCTAATTCTAGGTGACGGGATAGGTAAAGAACTATCAAAACGGGTATTTTCCTTCCCCGAAAATTGCAAATTAGTAGGGGCTAGCAATTACGACCTGTGGAAACAGGCACTTATAGTACAATTCAGGGCTATAAAAGCTGCGGAATTTATTTCCAACCCTGAAATTGGCTATAGCCTACCGGAACATGAGCAATCAGTCCTATTATTGCTTATTAAAGACAGCCTAACCAAGGAACCTTTAGAATCCATTGCATGGCATTCCAGCCCTGTAACGGCCTATAAGACCCTGGAAGATAGCTATTCCGTTGCACCCGAAATTAGCAGAGACTCGCTATATCGGGAATTTCACGCCCTAAATTTTTCGAAATTTAGAGGGTCAATACCAGAATTTAACAGCCGTTTTAATTCCCTGGTAGCTAGATTAGCGAATGCCAACGTGCAAATTAGCCCTATCGATGTACGAAATCAATACCTACGGGCCCTGGAGGGGACGTTCCCTACCTGGACCGAACGCCAACGCAGTACCCAACGGGCCCTGCAGGCTATAGGCCAAAATTCGGATCGATTAAATTTGCAATACCTTATGGCGGACCTTATATCCGAAAATTCGATTTCAGGCTCTACAACTGCCAAAGCCACTAATTACAGGGCTGAAGGTCGAAAATCAGGGAAAAAAGGCGCTAAAAAGGACGCTAAAAAGGAAAATAATGGGCAGGACGGCACCTCCAAATCACGAAAAAAGGGCAAATCAACCCCTAATTCGGATTCGGCTATTGCAAAAGATAATAAATCCTCCAATTCCAGCGAATCGAACGCTGGAACTTCCATGATTTCAATGGATTTCGAGTTATTTACGGGCTCGATTCCAGGTGACGTTAGCGTTTGCGCAGCGTATAACGCCCTGGAACAGGCAGGCGATTCGGGCGGTAATTTACCGTACCGGGCACTGCAACAGGAGGTTAATTCCGCTATTAGCGGGGTTATAGAATTATGTTCGGAATCGGATTCGGAACCCGATTATACCGGTAAAACGCTAAAACCACAGGTATTAGCAACTAATTCTAAGGCTAAGACGAAGCCTGGAAGCGGCGTAAATAGGGACCCTAAGCCCCGACGGCTAGGCTACCCGGTCCTGTACGATACAGGTAGCACGCACCATATCTTTGCAAATAAGCAATTTTTTACCGATTATACCCCCGGCTCAACAGTCGAAATCGGTACCGGAGGTGGCCCTGTTAGGCCTATTGGCACTGGAACTGTTAAAATACAGGTCCGGTATGGCTCCAAAATTGACGAATTTAGAGAGGTTACGTTAAATAACGTGCTATATATCCCCTCGTTTGGAATAAATATCGTTAGTGGGCTAATACACTACAATACAGGGGGCGTATTATTAAAAAATACCCTGTACGATCGGGATCGCAAGGCGTGGGGACGCCTAAATACCGCCAAAAATTCGTTCTGTTTGGAGGTAAAAGGGTGCGATATCCTTATTCGAAATACTACATCTACGGTTTCGAATTACGCCTGTGTAATTGGTGAATATAGCACCGCCTCTAGCCTAACCTTACAGGGGGTTACAAAGGGCTACGCAGCCCCGTTGGAGGTAAAACTAAATAATATAGTCCCTGAAGACCAAGACGACTATAAAATCTACACCGATTCGGAACCGGGAGAAAATACGGTAACGGAAGTGTTAAATCCCAAACAAAATAAGGATATAACCGTAGATTTACCTGTAATGCAGAAATTTAGTGCAAAAACCCCTGAAAATCCACGTGAGATTGGGCCCCGTAGGCCCGGTAAGCCGCTAGATGACCCTTTTAAGCAGCCTAATACAAAAGGGGCTAATACCGAAAAAGAGGGGGTTTCCCACACAAGAAATCCGTTGTTAGAACCTCCTTTAGTACCGGAATTAGTGCAGGCCCCTGTAAATTACCTCCCTTTAAGCCTAAATCGAACTACCGATGGTTGGGTAACAGCTGAAGGAGACGGAATTACAGGCGATTGTGACGAAATCCAGGCCCAAAAAGCCCTGTTATGGCACAGGCGCTTAGGGCATATAGGGTTGTTATTGCTTAAAAAGACCGCTAAAAACGCAGACGGTCTACCTAATTTCGACAAAATTAGGGCTATTACCTGCATTACTTGCATTAAAGCCACCTCTGTTAGGCGTACAAATAAAGGGGCACTCCCTACACCCCCTAATATCCTCGATTCCATAGAGGGTGATACAGTAACCCTTAAACCTAACCCTCACAATAAAAAACCCGTATTTTTGTTATTAGTGGATCGAAAATCACGTTTTCGGTGGTCGATCTCACTACGGAATAAAGCCGGACCTACGGTTTTAGTGGCTATTAAAGGCTTTTTTAAGGTTTTAAAAGCTACGTACGGGCGCTACCCCACTAAATTTCATTTTGATGGGGGGCACGAGGTAAATACAGAGCTTCAAGATTGGTTTGCAAGTAAAGGTGTTAATTTTAGCACCTCCAACCCCTACAACCATGGCCAAAACGGGCTAACGGAACGGTCCGTTAGGGTTATTTTGGATAGGCTAAGGTCTACCATTTTAGCGGCAGGTCTACCACTATATTTATGGTGTTATTTACTGTCAGCCGTGGTTGATTTAGTTAACCGTACAGCGGTAACTAACAGGGAGTTAACACCCTACGAGGAATTTTATTCCGAATTTCAACCTGGATTACCACACAGGCCTAATTTAGGCCATTATCGGGTTATTGGTACCGTATGCCAGGCTATTATACCGCTGGAAAAACGCCAAAAATCCAACAAATTGGCTCCCCGAACGGAAACAGTAAGGCTTTTAGCCCATTTATCCAATTCTACAGCGTTGGTTTACGCCCCCGCCAGACGGGCCGTATATAAAACCTCTACCGTAAAAATTTTAGAGGGTATACCCGCTGAAAATTTGGCTATTCCAGGGGAAACGCTACAGATTTCAGAGGGGGAAAATCCAGATTTAGAGGGGGATTCTAATTCTGAACCTGAAGACGAAATCTACAGCGCCAAAACTTTGGATCCAGTGGATAATAATCCCCTACCTCCCGCAATTACAGTTCCTCCCTGGCCTGTACAGTCTACTGTTCGCCCCCCAGAGCTTATAACGGTAGCGGTGCCTAATTCAGCACCTAAAATAACGGAAGTTCCGGTGTTTTCGGCACCTAAAATACAGAATATGGAGTTAAATTCGCAGTTCGAAAACCCAGATCCTATGGATATCGATTACGTGCATTATCTTTGTTATCAAACCCAAAAGAAAACAAAGAAAAAGCCCACTAAAGACGGCGAACCAAATAGCTACCAACAGGCCCTAAAAAGCCCTGAAAGTGCTAAATGGTTAGCAGCTTTAGCGTCTGAATTCGACCAGATCGTTACTGCAAAAACCTTCCGTTTTATCCCTAAAATTAAAATGCATACAG